>NC_061111.1:81118125-81288846 GCF_002878395.1 Capsicum annuum
TCATAATTAAGTTTTGAGCCATAGATATTTTGGGGAATTCTGAGTACTTATGGCATCAAGGTCATACATACAAGGGAAGTCTGAGTACTTGTAGCATTGGAAATTTAGGATTGCACTCATACCATTGGAAAAGTCTGAGTATCCATATGGTTGGTTTGCCTATATTAAACCAAAATGTGAGGCCAAGGCTTTGGTTGTAGCCCTGAGTTAGCAAATTAAGCATGGTGCAAATACAAAACAAACAACCCTCTCTGTCCAAAACCTTTCAGAAAACTAAGGGCGTGGACATGAGCGACCTTGTAATAAAACTCTTTCTTTTTGTGTGACTCCATAAATTTTGACTTGTTAATATTGGTATATAGTCTATTTTTGTCTCTAATCGGATGGACAATTAAGTCTTCATGCAAAATTTGCATTCCATGTGTAGTGAGCTAATTTGTCTATATCTCATGTATAACTTTTGACATCTAGAACTCGCCTCATTAGTCTTTCAAAGCTAATTTTGATTGTATTTGGTTGGAGAAATGATCTTAGGCCATCTTTGTGATACTAGAATCCCACTTAGCCTAAAAACTAAAGCCTACCCATGCATAAATGTAAGTCTTAGTTACCCATTTTGAGCCTTTGAACCGTTCTTTGGCAAACACATTACAAGCCATGAACCATTCTTTTAATCCCTCTTTCGAACCATACCCTCCTTGAACTTGAAAATGCAACTTGAGGCTAAAATCCTAAGTTAGGGGTGGGAAGTCTGATAGAAGTAAATATGGGGCCATAAATTTGTTTTTAAAATACCTAAGTACCTAAGCATTGAAAACAAATAACTAGAAAAACAAGGGTTCAACAAAGGAAAGAATTGCATGAAAATTGCAAGATATAGAAATAGAAGAAAATGGGTGAACAATAGAAAAAAAATAGGCAGATATAATAAGAGAGAAAACAAAAAGGAGTGGCCCATAGTAAAAAAATGGATTAAATAGTGTGATGTAGACGTTCAAGGGAGGGTGTAGCCGTGTTGTCCCAAATGGCATCCTACCCTAACCCAAACCTCTGTTACAAGATTAAAAAGTCCTTTAAGATCTCCAACCATTTATTTTCTTTATAGTAGCGATTGAAAATAGGGGCAAGCCTATGGTATGACACTTGTTAACATAGAGAGTTTCTTTGTGAAGGAGAGAGTTTTCTCACTTAAATTCCTTGGTGCATATGTGGTAGCTTGGTGTGTGGAATTTTCTTTCTTTTGAGGAGGCATGTGAACAAGTTGAGGTGGGTGATTTTGTCACTTTCTGAGTACTAAGAAAAATGGGTATAGCTTAGTTTTGGTCAAAGTAGAGTCACTTCTAGAGTATTGGTTGTTGATTCTTGGTTAGTCTTTGAAGTCCTTTCATCCTTAATTATTGATTTTATGTTGAGGGGTATTGGGGGAATAGTTTTGCCTATGTCTGAATAGCTACTTATGGTAGTAACTAAGCTTGCAATTAGTATGATCATTAGTTCATCAAATTAGGCATAAATGCGCATTGTCTTATGGTTAGAAGCAGTGTTGCTTGAGGAAAAGCAAGACTTTAAGTTAGGGGTGTTGATGAGGGGTGAATTTACCACTTATTCAAACTAAATATTTGTGCATACTACTATGATTTGAATGTAAAAGTGAGTAATATTTAGGGTTAAATGTACTAATTCCCATATTTTGTAGGTGTAGGAGTACTGAGAAGAAAACAAGCAAACTTGAACTGAAAAGGATCAAAAAGGGAATTGAAGTGCAGGTGCTGGATAAGCCGATGTAGGATTAGGATCCATCCCTCAGTTATTGCGATCACGAGTGTTAGCCTTCGATTACACCGAGTCAACCTATTCAGCCAACTACGATTGCGATAGACTAACCTCAATCACGATGAGTACAATCGCGACCAATCTTCTGCAATCGCGTGAGGGTGGAAAATAGCCCAAGGAAAGAAATGTCATTCTAAATAGCCAACCCCAAATCCAATTTAAGGATCAAAACCTCTCCATTCTAGAATAATCATTCCATAACCCTAACTCCCATCCTTAGTTTAGGGTTTTGTAATTTCTTGGAGCTTGGAGCTAAAACTTACACTAATTTGAGACAAAATTAAATTATAGGAGCTTGAAGTGTGGATTTGGATTTGTCTAATGAAGATTCATTTAAGTCTAAAGTGTGGTTTGTCCTATCTTTATTTTCTTATGAATAATTTTGATAGACATCTTGGTATATTTGTTTTCATTATCCTTATGATGTGCTAGATATACCTTTTTGGATTATACTAGATATGGATGTAAATATGTGTGGGATTTGATTTATTTGTGTATATTTTAGTTTGTTGATGATGGGTTCTATTATTGTTTGATTAAATTGGTTGGGATTTGTGGGTGAAAGCCCCAAATACCCATATGGGTTTGATAGGTGAAAAGTCAAAGCTCTAGAAAGCTCATAGTCATCTTCGAAAGAAGATTTTGGGTGAAGTTTAGGAATCCACATCATCCTTGAAAGAGGGATGTGGAAACCAAAGAAATAGTAGACAATTATATGTATAGTTTGAAATCTATCACTATATTAGGCATAAGGGTGGTTGAGAAGTTAACTTTACCATGGGTATCAACGTAGAAATAGGGATACCCAATTGATGTATGGGGTATTTTAATTGACACATTCATTAGGTACTCGGAAGGTACTCAAAGACCTTAAACCTAACCTACCACATCATCAACGATTAAAATTCACATCGAATTTTCATGTTCCCATGCATATCTTGCCCCAAGGAAAGCATAGTCCCAAGATCTAATTTTAATTGATTATACTCTAATTATTCTTAGTCTCGAATTAGTTGCTTAGAAGCCCAAGGTTTACTTTCATGTTTGAAAACATCAAACACCCTCAAACCATTTTTGTACTATAGGTTTGAATTTAGTTAGTAACTCTTATTCTGAACCTACTCAATCACCACACATTGTTCCTCATGGATTTGACCCTGACTCTTGTTGGGTTAATATATTGACAAAGACTACCTTGCATTCAAATTAAGGTGTATGTTGAGCGTTATCAGGTAGCTAATAATAACTAACATACCCCAATTTAAGTTAATAGAGGTCAAGCTTTTAAATCCAGCTAGAAGGGTGTTCTATACTTTACTTAGGGTGGGAATACTGACTGTCATGGAACCATTTAACTGATGTCCAAAAGGACTAAGGTGTCAATACTTGTATAATGAGTAAACTTTTAAAACCTATAGTGGCACTGTAATTCTGTGACTTATGGACTTTTACTAAAGGTATCATATAACTGATGAGTGAGGCTCATCCTTACATCCCCTGGGTGTGAAGTATTACTCCCAACTGAATAACACTAATAACTGGTATGCTCAATGATGGCAATAGTATGATGACTAAAAATAAATAAATTATCTAAAAATATACTAAAATATTTAGGCTGGAGGATTTAACACTTATGAGTATGTGCATGAATTTCTAGGTCATCGGGTGTTCCTAACCCACCATCTGCAAAGAATGCAACTATTATGTCAATTTCATAACTTGAGTAAATTTAAGGAATTTAATAACACGATTCCAATAATCATGAATGCATACTATAATTAGGGTTTATGAATTTAAAATTTAATGGTACTAAAATTTATGTTAAAACATGGGTCTATAACTTGTTGACATCAAGGAACTAGAATATCAAGGAATTCTCGACATCCATAAACCCTAAGCTCTAATGGAAGGTTAACTGACGAATTGAGTTAACTTTGGGAGTCAATGGGGGAAAGGGATCCAATAATGATACCCCATATACCCAAAGACAAAAACCCTAGAGAATTCATTGAACTTAGAGTTGAAATAGATGAACCCTAGTTTTCCTTGGAAGAAGAAAACCCATTTCCTTTCTATATTTGAGGCTAAGGATATAATTAAATTGGGTAATAAGGGACTTAAGGTAATTTTTAACTTAATACTCAACCTTGGGTACCTTAAATGACATAATTTGGATGGTAAAAGAATGGAAATATATTGATGTTCCCTTGAAAAGCTACTGGAAGAGACGTACGTAAAATACTTTGGTTTTTGTACCATAGAAAATTTCTTAGAATTCTGATATCTAGACCCAATAAGACTCATGGGTACAAGCGGTATGTTAGGGTACGAATATTATGGTCCAATCATATACTGGCCAACGTTGGTTGGTGAGATGGATTTTAGTTACTGGAATAGATACGACTTAGGGATACGAGTCATATTGGTGGTTATGGATTATTTGATTCCTTAACTTAATCTTGTACTTGGTTACGTAGGTTTTATATGAGTATAAGTGGCTCACCATGAGCTGTAAGCAAGGGTACGAGTCGTTCCCAGGACTCATATGGTGGACAGTGTCAAAATTTTCCTTGGGTTTAAATCTGCCAGGGGTATGGATAAAAGGTATGGATTGTATGCTGTTAATACGACTTTTATGGTGAATTGTATAATGGAAAATGTTTGATTCAAGGGTGAGGCTCAGGATACGAGTAGAGGTTACCACTCATATTAGAAGGGCACGACTCATGAGGGTCAGTCATATCCCTGTGATGGGATTTTGGTGCAACTTAAGTGGTGGTATTCTACACATTTCCTCACTTATCCTAATATGATCCCACAACTTCTAACCTATTTGGAAGGTTATTTACTCTATTATTCCATTCATTAACACCAACACACTCTTCTAAACATTCTACAAATTCTCTCAAGAGCTTTTTGGGAAGGGAAACTAGGGTTTCAACAAGAGGATTGATTTGGGACTTGTCTTGGTGATTTATTTTCATCATCATATTGGTTTAAGGAATTTTGTATTCCCTCATTGTTAATGTTATCTAAAGGAATAATTTTTATGAATTTTTCCATGATTTCATTGGTTGTATGATTTTGGTTTTCAAATATGAATTGGGGATTTAGATATATTAAATGATTGGTTATGGTTTCCTATGATTTTAATTATGCTTTTATATGCATTAATGGTGGTTTTAGATAATGGAATTGCATGGAAATGGTTTAATGGTAATTAGAATTGGTTTCAGTCATATTATGCCCCCAATGTGTTTGACAAAATACTTATAAAGATATGTTCATTGAATAGGCTATTTTAATGGAACTATTGCATGTTTTAAAACTTGGTAAAGGAATTGTGCATGGCTTAAATGGCTTGGAATGGTAAAAGGCTAAATAGTTATGCTTTTGGGAAACATGGAAGTCCTCCAGGTGGTTTAATATGGTAAATGAAAGGTCACTTGAAAGTCCCCTTAAACCTATAAATGCTGCCTATGGATGATACTTGTATGTAAGGATTGGGATGGCGATACCAATATCAATGTCCTTGGTTAATAAATGGAAAACGGGTTGGTTATTTAGAAATTGGTTTTAATTAGGTAATAATGGTAGGAGGTGTAGCTAAGCTATGGAAGGTGGAGGTCCGGGGGACCAAAATTGGAAACTTATATTGCCAATATGAGGTTGGTCTTTATAATAGTGTGCATGCTGTCACACTACATTTAGGGGATGTACTAGTTATCCCAAGGGTTTCTTCCCTGGTCGTGCAGCAATACGCACTAGGGCCCTTTCAGTAGAGGGATCTGAACCCATATAGCCCATGGGTAATTTAAGACAACAAATCTACACAGCCCAAGTAAAGTTTTTAAAGGCTTGCAAAACCCGGTCCCTTTTCTCAACGTGGTTATATATAAATATATATATATATCACTGTGCATACATGGATGGTTTTACTTAGTTTTATAAATGGCCTTATTTTATCCTTACCTTGAGATCATTCTAGCATTCACTCGCTAACCTTGTCTACTGGCGATTGTATACCTACACTACTCAAGAATCGGCCATTTTACTCCTCCTATATAGTGATTGGCTCGGGGAGAGAATTTGGACTAAAGTGGCGAGCTTCCATTATTTCAGAAGGCTTCATTTAATATTATGGATATTTTTAGACATTTTAGTTTACTTTTGGATATTGGTTTTGGCTATGGTTGGGGGCATGTCCCAGCCAAATTTTATCACTCTTTTGGTTAGAGGCTTTTTGGTACTTCTGTGGGTTGGAATAGGTGGGATCAGTATTGGTGTCAGCCTTAGCATTGAGATGAGCTGGGAGGCTAGAATTATCGAACATATTTTCTCACTGTTTTGTCATATTTCATTTGGGATTAATTATATAATGTTTTGGAATATCTTTGTTTATGGCTTAGTTTATGGCCCTTATTTTGGTATGGTTTAGTATGGCCGGATTATTGGTATGGGATAGTTGAACTCGGTTGGGTCGGTCATGGTTGTGATCTTATCTTTAGGTGAGATTTTACATGATCTTGTTACATGCTCGAAATTCAGCCAACTTAGGTCAGGCAGCTAGAGGTTAGGTTGGGTAATGGGGGTGGTCTCCAGTCCTGGTCGGACTTGGGACGCCCATTACAACAAGGCCCCAAGGCGGGTCATGTCAAGTGGGTATTAGAGCCCAAGTTCATGGTCAATTAGGAGTCCACAAAGCCGTGTCGAGTAGAGTCTCTTTTAGGGGTGTGTAGCACACCACACTCATAAGAGAGAGGTACCAGTTATTTAGGAATGTTTCACTTTCTTGGTATTCTATTTTCAAGTTTGGAATGGAATCTTCTCTAATCCTTGTTTGTTCGTCTTTTAGATTATGCCTCGTAGATCTAAAACATAAGAAAATTCTTCTATCTCATCTGAGGGTAATTCTGTAGGGGTGTATTCTACTTCTGGGGAATATCTTTGATCTCATGGTCCTATCTCTTATAGTTATGGAGATCCACTGGTTGCTGCTAGTCCTTCTCAAGGTGAGGTGACTAATGCAAAATTCCACCAATCTATTCATACTATTTCTAAATTGTTTGCTGCTCAGGATAAGAGGGATGTATCTCATACTTTCTCGGCTGAGGCCATAAGGGTTGGCCGATTTATGAATATGAGTCCTCCCATTTTTTCTGAAGTGAAGGTGGAGAAGGATCTATAGGGCTTTTTAGATGAAATGGAGATGATATTTCGGGTGATATAGGATACCAATATGGAAGAGGTAAAATTTATTTCTTATTAGTTCAAGGAGGTTACTTATAAGTGATATAAAGAGTGGGATAGGGATAGAGGAGATATTGAGGAGTCATCCTTATAGGATGCCTTTTCTAGTGATTTTCTAAATTATTTCTTTCCCCAAGAGTTGACGGAAGCAAAGATAGAGGAGTTTGTGAACCTCAAGTAAGGGCAAATGTCTGTCAAGAAATATGCCTTAAAGTTTCATCAGTTGTCAAGGTATACTCCTGACTTAGTGGATGATATGCGGGCGAGAATGAGGAAGTTCACTTCTGGGTTGAATCAGGATTTGATTTTGGAGAGCAAGACTACCTTGCTGATTAAGGATATAGACATCTCTAGGTTGAATATTCCTATGCAGCAAGTCGAGAATAAGTAGAGGAAACAGGTGGAGTTTGGGAATAGGCAAGGTAAGAAGTGTAGGTTTTCTGACAAGGGAGGTGCTCCATCTCAGGGAGGTCGAGATAGTGGTAAATGGCAGAAAAAAGTGGGCGAGTTCTGGTACATACTCTTTTGCTAGTGCTCCTTAGTAGTCGAGCAACAAGCATCATCATGGTGGTGATAATTTCTGGGCACAGGGTGCCCAATCTCAGGTAAGAAGAGGTCAATCAGTTTCTTCATGCCCTTTTTGTCAATCCTGTGGTCATCCTCATCGGGGTTATTGCAATGAAGGCAGGGATAAATGCTTCATATGTTTCCAGGTAGGCCATTGGCTTAGGGATTGTCCAGTTAATAAGGTGGCTATGGGGGCAAATAAAATTCCCGTGGCTTTATCTTCTACTCCTATACCTAGTGGTGTTACATCTACTTCTTTTACTGCTCCTTGATCAAGTGATGGTTGGAATAGGTTGTATGCTTTAGAAACCCAACAGGAATTTGAGGCATCACCTGATGTCATTACTGGTATGTTATAGCTTTTCTCTTATGATGTATATTGTTTTCTTGTTCCAAGGTCTACTCTCTCCTATGTGACTCATTATATGTATGCATCTTATGCTTTCAATCTAAAAGTTATTTTATATCCTTTTTCTATTTCTACCCCAGTAGGTGACTCAATTATTGCTAAAAGGGTCTATAGAGGGGGTATGGTATCTTTTGGTTGCAAGAAGACCTTGGTGGATCTGTTTGAGTTGGATATGGTGGATTTTGATGTCACTTTAGGTATGGATTGGTTGCATTCTTGTTATGCGTCCTTGGATTATCGAACCCATAGGGTTATCTTTAGGTTCCCTGGTGAGCCAGTCATAGAATGAGAGGGCATTTCTTTAGCTCTTGGGGTGATTACTTTCTTATCTTAGAGCTTAGAGGTTAATCTCCAAAGGCTGTCTTTATCACTTGGTTCAGGTTAAAGATTCTAACTGTAAGACCCCACAAAATTTCAAGCTTTACTCAGTCCGTTAAAGCTTAAAAAAAGGTCCCAGACTTAGAAACTTCAGCCAAGTGTATACACTTAGAATCTTTTTTTATCCTTCATAAGTTGGCAATCTTATTTCTCAACCTATACGACCCTTAAATGTCGATCTTTAAGTTGATTCAATATCAGTAATGTCAATAGGTGTTCCTAGATAAGTTTTGGATTTTTTGGACCGTGTTTAGACCACGTTTGACATCTCTAAATAGTGGACCAATGCGATCTTTGCGCGCTGCGTCGCCTAACGCGTAAGTTAACATTGTTACAGGTTGCCAAAGTCAAAATTATTGAGGCTCGACGCGATCATGATGCGACGCATCGGGTATTAGGTCGATGCTATCGACGCACCACGTCGACCAGTGCGTCGGCACCTAGTTTTCCAATTATTAAAAAAGTTGCGACCCTAGGGTTATTTCAGTCTTTTTCCCACTCTTATATAACCCTAAAACACATGATTCATCCATATTTCACTCAAACTATAGTGGTTTCTCTCAATTTCTCTCAAGAACAAGTTAGGGTCTTCCAATTGAAGATCCAAATTCAAGAAAATTCCACCGTCAATCTTCATAAAATCAAGAACTAAGGTATGTTAGATGTTGATTCTTGGGTTCCTTCCACCTAAGAAGTTCAAGAATTCTTTTATAAATTCAAAGATTATATATTTATGAGTTTTCATATTCATGTGAATTGAAATCGAAGTTCATGTTGTTATTGAGTTTTAATTCATGTTTTGTTTACAAAGTTCCAAGCTTTGATCTTAGTATAAGATATTTATGTGATGTTCATGATAAACCCCTTCAAGATGCATGTTGATTGATGTAACCATGTTAATTAGGTGTATTGAATAATGTTTGCTCCCAATATGTTTGATTAAATGCTTATGTGATGGAAACAAAGTCATTATAGCATGTTGACAAGAAATCCTCAATTGTGTATAAGTTAATGCTTGCCAAGTATTTGTTGAAAGGACTTAGTGAGTGAATTATGATATGTTACATGCATTCTTACTCATGTGCATTCCTTATTGAATGAATTATAAGATAATAGTATGCACTCCCTATATATTTACATGTTTAATACTTCCAAGGGCTTGAAGAGATGCCTCATTGATTGTGTTGTGAATGATAGCCTATTGCCATGTTATGTACGTGTTTTCCTGTCTTGTATTATTTATGTTATCGAGTCTTGGGGGTGTTTATACCTGATAAATTAGTTGCTTGTCTAGAGCCAGTGTCAGTTTCATGATAATCTCAGTCGTTCCATAATTAGTAGTACTCTTAGTCAGTTACAGAACTCTGATAGTTATAGAACTTAGAAAATTTTAGTATCAATAGCATTCCAGCTTCAATTCAGCAATCGATTCAGAACTCAGCAATATTCCATTAGTCAATGAAACTTAGTGAATTCAGTTTAGCTCAGTTAAAGAAGTAGAATTAGTAACAGTTTAGTCAACCCTAGTATTAATTAGTAATCAGTTCAGTGTCTTCTAGCTAGGAGTTGGATTCAGCACCGAGAAAACCTAGGGATGGGGGCTCACCCATTAGATAGGACTGAGGTCCTTAAAAGCAGTACCTAAGTTACAGAACTACGTAGCCAGCGTAGGCATAAGATGTTACTCGTAAGAAAGAACTGACATACTTGAGGATCACCCACTAGTACAGGACTGATCTCAAGGGTCACCCGCTATATTAGAACTGACTCCATAGTAGTTGTCTTTACCCGTGGCATAGTATTGACACCCTTTCAACTGGGGTTAAAGGTTAGACCCCACTATTTTAGATTTGGGGCATGTTGGTTAGATGACTACCTCCCACAATCTTAGCTTCAGAATCAGTCTCAGTAAAAGAACTCAGCTAAGTAGCACAAATTTAGGACTGTTAGATACTGTCACTCATTAGTATTAGCAATGGATTTAGAAATCACCCGCTAGATAGGACTGATCTTAGATTTAGTCAAGCAGTATCAGTATCAGTACCAACAGATTTAGAGATCACCCGTTAGATAGGACTAATCTCAAATACAGTCAATTAGTATCAAGTACCATTATAATCAGAGATCACCCGCTAGATAGGACTGATCTCAGATTTAGTTGGTTATCTTCATCATTAGTATAATAAGAGATCACCACTAGATAGGACTGATCTCAACCTCAGTCAATCAAATATCTGTATTAGTAGACTCAGAAATAGAAAATCCAGTTATTAGAATTCGTTATCAGTGTTCTTACTTTTTTTAGTTATAGTTTGTGCATTCATGCATGTATCCTCATTCAGTATACTCAGATTATTTAGTTAGTATTGTTTATGCATATGAACCCCTGCATTTAGCCTTACCTCCTCTAGCATACCAGTATATTTTATTGTACTGAAGCATACTTTTCTATGCTATGATGTTTTATACCATAGGTTCAGAAGTATGAGATCTAGAGCACCCTTAGCAGTTTAGACTCAGTCAACAGCAGTAGGCATAGCAGTGAGTCCTCATCATTCGAGGATAATCTTTATTTTATTATTGCACTAGATTCAGTATTTTAGTAGATGGAGTTAGTTGGGGACCTGTCCCATCAACTCCACAGTGCAGACAGTTTAGAGGCTTTTCACACAGATGTATCAGTATTCAGTTTTCAGTTGTATTTTAGATATTTAAACCTTATGGCAATTTTTCTGCCAGTTTTTTGCATTTTTACAGTATATTATTTAGTGCTCAGTTACATATATCAGTCAAGGGTTATTTTATGGTCCTTCGGGATTATGAAGACCATGTATCGTCCAGGGTACCAGACTCAAGGCGTTACAAACTTGGTATCAGAGCCTAAGGTTCAATAGTGTCCTAGGAAGTCTGAAAATCCATATCTAGTAGAGTCTTGTTTATAGGTGTATTGCGTGCCACATTTATGTACAGAAGGCTATAAGATGTTTTAGGAACAATTTCCCTTCTTTTAGTATTCATATCGTGCGAGTGAGCATGAGCTCAAGTTAAGACTCTTAGTCTAATGATGAACGCTCTATAGATTGAGGTAGAAAAAGCTAAGGAGAGAGAGAGAGTGAATAAGAAAGCTAGAATAAGTAGTTCTAGTTTTTCTCAGCTAGGGTTGCAGGGTGGTAACCGTTCTCAGCATAGTCAGAAGTTTTTAGTCCCAACTCTATCGTCAACTAGTGCACCAGTACCAAAGTTTAGGGATGGAAATCTTGATGGGCGCCAGGCTTCAAAGCCTAGGGTAGTGTGAGAAGTGAGCGTTCATATCCTCTTTTTAAAGAATGTGTTCAGAACCACTTTGGTACATGTAGAGCAGGCAGTGAGGTATGTTTTGGTTGCGGTAAGCCAGAACACAAGATACTGGAGTGTAGAGTGCTAGCTCAAACGGGTAAAGATATGCGTCAATAAGGTGCTACTTCCAGTACCACTAGTGGCCAGCGCTAGAATAGATTTTATGCACTCCAGACCCGTCATGATCAGAAAAGATTCCCTAATATAGATTCAGGTACGTTATAAGTCCTTCATCTTCATGATATGCTTTGTTAGATCTCTTGCTCCCTTTCGAGCTTAAGTTTCCAGCATGAGTTAGTTAGTAAGGCCAGCAATTCAGTTTAGTAGTCAGATAGTTAAATTCGTATAGTTTATTTTTCCTATCTTTCTATCTAGGCATATTATTAGAAATCTCAGGAATTAAACTATTCTATTATATATCATGTATTAGCTTCAGATTCTAGATGTTCAGTCATGATCCAGTTCGTAGGTGCCTTGTGCATTGCCTCAGTTTTCCCTGTATCTCAGTAAAATAAGCGTTCTTAGAGGGACATAGTGTCCCAAGGGGGAGATACCCTATGATTCCCTGATGCTTCCATGTCCTTAAGCCTATTCAGTTGCATGTGTAGATGTTCCTTACAAAGTCAGTATCAGTTATCATTGCATATTCAGTCATGCATTCTAGAGTCAGCTCAGTCAGATATTCGTGCATTAGATATGCATGTTCTATAGAAGAAGCTCAGCTTATCCGTAATTTCAGTCATGTTTTCATGAGAATAGCTCAGTCAAGTATCCATGAATCAAACATGCATGTTCAGTATGAAATTTCAGTATATCCGTGGTTCCAGTCATATAGTCATGTTTCAGATATTCATGTCTAGTAAGTAAGCTCAGTCTATCAATATTTTTGATTTAGCCAGTCCCATTCGAGGAAAAATATTCCCAAGGGTGACATATTGTAAGACCCCAGAAAATTCCAAGCTTTACTCAGTCAGTTAAAGCTTAAAAAAGGTCCTAGACTTAGAAACTTCAGCGAAGTGTTTACACTTAGAATCTTTTTTTAGCTTTCATAAGTTATCAATCTTATTTCTTGACCTATACGACCCTTAAATGTCGATCTTTTAGTTGATTCATGATTAGCTATGACAAGAGGTGTTCTAAAACAAGTTTTAGATTTTTTAGACCGTGTTTAGACCCGTTTGAGGTCTCAAAATAGTAGACCAACGCGATCTTGGCACGCCGCGCCGCCTATCACGTTGGTTAACATTGTTGTAGGTTACCAGAGTCAAAAGTACTGAGGCTCGATGCGATCATAATGAGATGCATCGGGTATCATATCTATGCCACTAATGCACCATGTTGACCAATGCGTCGGTACCTAGTTTTCTAGTAATTAAAATAGCTACGACCCCAGGGTTATTTTAGCATTTTCCCACTCTTATATAACCCTAAAACACGTGATTCAGCCATATTTCACCCAAACTATAGTGGTTTCTCTTAATTCTCTCAAGAACAAGTTAGGGTCTTCCAATTGAAGATCCAAATTAAAGAAAATTCCACCATCAATCTTTGTAAAATCAAGAACTAAGGTATGTTAGATGTTGATTTTTGGGTTCCTTCCTCCCAAGAAGTTCAAGAATCCTTTATACATTTAAAGATTATATGTTTATGTTTTTTCATGATTCATGTGAATTGAAATTGAAGTTCATGTTGTTATTGAGTTTTAATTCATGTTTTGTTTATAAAGTTCTAAGCTTTGATCCTAGTATGTGATATTTATGTGATGTTCATGATAAACCCCTTCAAGTTGCATGTCAATTGATGTAACCATGTTAATTACGTGTATTGAATAAAGTATTCTCCCCATATGTTTGATAAAGTGCTTATGTGATGGAAATATAGTCATTATAGCATGTTGACAAGAAAACCCAAATTGTGTATAAGTTAATGCTTGCCAAATATTTGTTGAAAGGCCTTAGTGAATGAATTATAATATGTTGCATGCATTCCTACTCATGTTCATTCCTTATTGAATGAATTATGAGATAATATTATGCACTCCCTATACATTTACATGTTTAAGACTTCCAAATGATTGAAAAGATGCCTTATTGATTGTGTTGTGAATGATAGGCTATTGCCATGTTATGTATGAGTTGTTCTGTTTTGTATTATTTATGTTATCAAGTCCGAGGTGTATTTTTACCCAACAAATTAGCTACTTGTCTAGAGCCAGTGTTAGTTTCATGATAATCTTAGTCACGCCATGATTAGTAGTACTCTCAGTCAGTTACAGAACTCAGATAGTTACAGAACTTAGGAAATCTCAGTAATCTTAGTATTAGTAGCATTCCAACTTCAGTTTAGTAATCGATTTAGAACTCAGTAATATTCCGTTAGTCAATGGAACTCAGTGAATTAATTTTAGCTTAGTCAAAAAAGTATGATCAGTAATAGTTCAGTCAAGCCTAGTATGAATTAGTAATCAGTTTAGTGTCTTCCAGTTGGGAGTAGGGTTCAGCACCGAGCGAACCTAGGGATGGGGGCTCACCTGCTGGATAGTATTGAGGTCCCTAGAAGTATTCCCTAAGTTCCAGAACTACGTAGCTAGCATAGGTATGAGATGTCACCCGTTAGATAGGACTGACATACTCGGGGATCACCTGCTAGTACAAGACTAATCTCAAGGGTCACCCGCTAGATTTGGATTGACTCTATAGCAGTTGTCTTTAATCGTGGAACAGTATTTACACCTTTACAGCTGGGGTTATAGGTTGTACCCCACTAGTTTAGATTTGGGGCATGTCGGTTAGATGACTACCTCTCACAGTCTCAGCTTCAGAATCAGTCTCTATAAAAGAACTAAGCTCAGTAGCACAGATTTAGGACTGTTAGATATAGTCACTCATTAGTATTATTAATGGATTTAGAGATGACCTACTAGATAGGACTAATCTCAAATTTAGTCAAGCAGTATCAGTATTAGTACCAACAGATTTAGAGATCATCTGTTAGATAGTACTGCTCTTAAATATAGTAAATTAGTATCAAGTACCATTATAATCAGAGATCACCTACTAGATAGGACTGATCTCTAATTTATTTGGTCATATTCATCATCAGTATAAATAGAGATCACCTACTAGATAGGATTGATATCAACCTCAGTCAATCAAATATCAATATCAGTAGACTTAGTTATCAGAAATCCAGTTATTAGAATTTGGTATTCAGTGTTCCTAAGATTTCAGTTATAGTTTATGCATTCATGCATGTATCCTTATTCAGTATACTCAGATTATTTAGTCAGTATTATTCATGCATATGAACCCTTGCATTTAGCCTTGCCTCTTCTAGCATACCATTATATTCCATCGTACTGACACATACTTTCCTGCACTATGGTATTTTATACGATAGGTTAAAAAGCATGAGATCCAGAGTACCCTTACCAGTTCAATTCAGTCAACAACAGTAGACATAGTAGTGTCTTTAACATTTGAGAATAATCTTTATTTTATTATTGCACTAGATTAACTATTTAAGTAGATGGAGTTAGTTGGGGACATGGCCCATCAACTCCACAGTGCAGACAGTTTAGAGACTTTTCAGACAGATGTATAAGTATTCATTTTTCAGTTGTATTTTAGATATTTGAACCTTATGGCAAGTTTTTTGCCACTTTTTTGAATTTTTATAGTATATTATTCAGTGCACAGTTATAGATATCAGTCAAGGGTTAACTTGTGATCCGTTGGGATTATAAGCACCATGTAGCATTCGGGGTACTAGAATCAGAGAGTTACACCAACTTAGAAAGTCCTTTTTTCTAGTCAGTTCCAATGGTTAATGATTTTCTAGAGGTCTTTTTGGATAATCTTCCTAGTGTTCCTCCGGATAGGGAAATACACTTTGGTATTGATCTAATTACAGACACTCATCCAATTTCTATTTCTCCATATAGAATGGCTCTGATTGAGTTAAGGGAACTCAAAGAGCAACTTAAAGATCTTCTGGATAAGGGGTTTATTTGTCCTAGTGTATCACCTTGGGGTGCACCAATATTTTTGTGCGCAAGAAGGATGGTTCCCTTTGGATGTGCATTGATTATAGATAGCTGAACAAGGTGACAATCAAGAATAAGTATCCTTTTCCAAGGATAGATGTTGTAAGGTGCAAAGTTTTTTTCTTAGATACATCTTTGGTCTGGGTACCATCAGCTAAAGATTAGGGAGGTTGATATCTCTAAAACAACTTTTCGTACTCGGTATGGGCACTTTGAGTTTTGTTGATGTCATTTGGGTTGAATAATACTCTGGCGACATTTATGGATCTGTGTAATAGGGTTTTTCATTAGTATTTAGATCTCTTCATTATTGTGATTATATATGACATTCTGGTCTACTCGAAGAGTTAGATGGATTATGCTAATCATCTTTGTGTAGTGTTGCAGGCCTTAAGGGAACAAAAATTGTATGCTAAGTTCTCCAAGTGTGAGTTTTGGTTGAATTCTGTAACTTTTTTAGGTCATATTATTTCTTGTGAGGGGATCATAGTGGATCTACAAAAGGTTGCTGTGGTGAAGAGGTGGCCCTAGACCCACGACTCTATCTGACATTCAGAGCTTCTTGGGTTTAGCTTGGTATTATAGGCAATTTATGGAAAGCTTTTTATCGATAGCTTCTCCTTTGACTAAGCTAACTTAGAAGAAGGTTAAGTTTTCTTGGTTAGATTCTTGTGAAGGGATTTTTAAGAAGTTGAAGGATATGTTAACTTCGACTCTAATTTTGACTTTACCAGAAGGCAATAATGGGTTTGTGGTTTATTGTGATGTATCTCAGGTGGGGATTAGTTGTGTGTTGATGCATCATGGGAAGGTGATTACCTATTTGTCCAGGAAGTTGAAGGTGCTTGAGAGGAATTATCCTACTGATGATTTAGAGCTATTGGTGGTTGTGTTAGCTTTAAAAATATGGTGGCATTATTTGGTCAGTGTGCACGCGGATATCTTTTCTGATCATAAGAGTCTACAGTACATGTTCACTCAGAAAGATCTTAATCTCAGGTAGAGAAGATGGCTTGAGCTTCTCAAGGACTATAATATGAGTCTTCACTATCACCAAGTAAGGCAAAAGTGGTTGCTTATGCTCTTACCAGGTTATCCATGGGGAGTTTAGCTCATATGTAAGAAGGAAAGAGGGAATTAGTGAGGGATATTCTTCGCTTGGATAATCTTGGAGTTCACCTCTTGGTCTCCAAGATTGGAGGTGTGGTGGTGCAAGAAGTGGTTCGATCATCTCTTGGTGTGGATATTAAGGAGAAGAAAGTGATAGATCCTATCTTGATAAAATATAAGTGTGACGTTGTTGGGAAAAAGGTAGTGGTGTTTACGGTACTAAGGGAGGTTGTGTGTTCCTGATGTTGACAGATTGCGACAAAGGATTTTGGCTGAGACACATGAGTTATGTTATGTTGTTCATTCTAGTTCGAGTAAGATGTCTCATAATATCAAGGAGATCTTTTGGTGGAATGGCATGAAGCTGGATGTGGCGGATTTTGTGGCCAAGAGCATAGTATGTTAATAGGTTAAGGTTGAGTACATGACATCAGGAGGGTTATATCAAGAAAGTAATTTGCCTAAATAGAATTGGAAAGTGCTTAATATGGATTTCATTACCGGTCTTCCTTGATCTCAAAATCAATATGATTTGATTTGGGTCATCATGGATAGAATGACTAAGTCTGTACACTTTTTGCTTGTGTGGTCTACCTAGTCGGTGGAGCATTATGTGAAGCTGTATCTTCAAGAGATTGTGATGCTGCTAGGGTACTATTTTGATTATATCTGATCATGGTATGAAGTTTACATCACACTTCTGGAGATCATTTCATAAAGGGTTTGGGACTAAAGTGAGTCTGAGTATTGCTTTTCATCCTCAGATGGATGGGCAAGCGGAGAGAACTATTTAGACATTGGAGGATATGCTTCAAGCTTGTGTGGTTAATTATGGTGGAAATTGGGTTGAGCATCAACTGTTGGTAGAGTTTTCTTACAACAATAGCTATCATTCTAGTATTGGTATGGCCCCTTTTAAGGCATTGTATAGTAGGAAGTGTAGATCACCTATTGGTTAGTTTGATCTTAGTGAGGCAGACATGTTTGATCCTAATTTAGTTTACCAGGCTATGGAGAAGGTGAATGTGATTTGGGATAGGCTTATGGATGCCTAAAGTCACCAAATGTCCTATGCAAATGTTAGGCGTAGAGACTTGGAGTTTGAGGTCGGGGATAAGGTTTACCTCAAGGTATCTCCCATGAAGGGAGTAGTACGGTTTGGTAGGAATTGGAAGCTCAGTTCCCCTTATGAGGGTCCTTATGAGGTTTTGCAAAGAATCGATAATGTTTCAGGTGAGTTGGAATTGCCTTCTAGCTTGAGCATGTCTCATCCGGCCTTTCATGTTTCTATGTTGAGGAAGTACATTGGTGATCCTTTTTCGGTTGTTCCGTTGGATGGATTGGGTCTCACAGATTCTCTATCTTATGAAGAAGTCCTGGTTTAGATCTTGGATAGGCAAGTTTGTTGGTTATGGACCAAGGATGTGTCTTCAGTTAAGGTTCTTTGGCGGAACCATAAGGTAGAAGAAGATACATGGGAAGTAGAGTAGGACATGAAGTCTAAATATCTGCATTTGTTTTCTACTCCTGGGATTTGTGTGGAAGGTATATGTCTTCAACACATCTTTATTTTTAGAGGTATGTAAAGGAAATATTAATATCTTTACCTCTTTTTTTTCAAACATTGTTAGAGATTGGGAATATATTTGATTATATTTGATAACGCAAATGACTTATGCGAGTAGTTACCCCTACCTTGTCTGTCATTTGGGGATGAATGTTCCTAGTGGGGGAGATTGAAACACCTTGGTTTCTGTACCTTAGAAAATTTCCTAGAATTCTGATCTCTTGACCCAATACGGCTTATGGTTATAAGCTATATGTTGGGGTATAGATGGTATGGTCTAGTCGTATACTGACCAGTGTTGGCTGGTGGGGTGGATTTTGGTTACAATAATGGATACAACCTAAGGATATGAGTCATATTGGTGGTTATAGATCATTTGGTTCCTTATATTAATCTTAGACTTGGTTACTTAGGTTGGATCTGAGTACAAGTGGCTAACTATAAGCCATAAGACAGGGTATGAGTAGTACCCAGGACTCAAATGGTGGACAATGTCTAAATCTTCCTTTTGTTTAAATCTTCTAGGGGTATAGATGAAAGGTACAATTTGTATGCTAACAATACAAATTTGATAGATGAGTCATACGATGGACAGTGTTTAATCTGTGGGTGAGGCTCATGATATGAGTAGAGGGTTCCACTCGTATTGAAAGGGTACGACTCGTGAGGGTTAGTCGTATTGTTGTGACATGATTTTAGTGCAACTTAAGTGGGGGTATTTTGGACATTCCTCCACTTATCCTAATATGGTCCCATGACTTCTAACCTACTTGGAAGTTTATTTACCCTATTATTTCATTCATTAACACATAGAAACTCTTGTAAACACTCTAAAATTCTCTCAAGAGCTTTTGGGCAAGGGAAGCTAGGTTTCAACTAGAAGATTGATTTGTGGCTTGTATTGGTGATTTGTTTCCATCATCATCTAGGTTTAAGGCATGTTCTCTTCCCTCATTATTAATTTTATCTAAAGGAATTTTTTTAAGAATTTTTTGCATGATTTCATTGATTGTGTGTTTTTGGTTTTCAAATATGAATTGGGGATTTTGATATTAAATGGTTGGTTACAGTTTTTCATGATTTTAATTATGCTTTTATATGCTTTAATGGTGGTTTTGGATAATTTGATTGCATGGGAATGGTTTAATGGTAATTGGAATTGGTTTTGGTCATATTATGCCCCCATTATGTTTGACAAAATATTTATAAAGATATATTATGCCCCCATTATGTTTGACAAAATATTTATAAAGATATGTTCATTGCATTGGCTATTTTAATAGAACTCTTGCATGTTTTAAAACTTGGTAAAGGAATTGCGCATGGTATAAATGGCTTGGAATGGTAAAAGGCTAAATGGCTATACTTGTGGGGAACATGGAAGTCCTACAAGTGTTTTAGTAAGGTAAATGGAAGGGCACTTGAAAGTCCCTTTAAACCTATAAATGGTTGGCTATGGATGATACCTGCAAGTAAGGATTGGTATGATAATATCAATACCAATGGCGTTGGTTAATAAATGAAAAACAGTTTGGTTATTTGAAAATTGGTTTTAATTGGGCAATAGTGGTGGGAGGTGTAGCTAAGCCATGGAAGGTGGAGGTCCTGGGGGACCAAAATTGGAAACTCATATTTGCCGATATGAGGTTGGTCTTGGTGACCGTGTGTATAATGTCACAGTATATTTGGGGGATGTACTAGTTATCCCAAGGGTTTCTTCCTTGGAAATGCAGATACAGACACTGGGGCCCTTTCAGCAGGGGGAGCTAAGCCCATATTGCCCGTGGGTCGTTTAAGACGACAAAGCTACACAATCTAGGTAAAGGTTTTAAAGGCATAATAAACCCGGGCATATTTATATATATATACATATGTATGGTTTTGCGCATATGGATGGTTTTACTTTGTTTTATAAATGACATTATTTTATCCTTACCCAAAGATCATGCTAGCGGTCACTCACTAACCTCGTCTACTATCGGTTGTATACCCACGCTATGCAGGAACCAACCGTTCTACTCCTACATAGTGATTAACTCAAGGATAACATTTTGACTTAAGTGGTGAGTTTCCATCCTTTTGGAAGGCTCTATTTTATTTTATAGATATTTTTTTATATTTTGGTTTACTTTTGGATAATGGTTTTGGCTATGGTTGGGGGCATGTCTACACAGGATTTTATTACTCTTTCGGTTAGAGGCTTGGTGGTACTTCTATGTGACACACCCCGAACTTCGAGCCATGTCGTATGGGTAACTCAAGCACACATGTACGAAGGTCGTCCTGGACCCAACCTAAACACCTCATCCTATCATAACAGTCGAAGGAACTCCAATTTAAAAGATAAGATTGCAGAATAATATCTTAAGTCAATATTAGATTTATTATATTAACTACACCCAAGTTAACAGTTGTTCACAATACCTCTATACAAACTGAAGTCAATAAGTATATATGACGGGACAAGCCCCCGACTATAGCTAAACCAAGTCTTAAAGAGACTAAGTCTAATGATAAGGACTAAGAGATGAATGTATCCCAGATGTAAGGTTGCTCACCCCCTTCAAGTCAATGCACAAACTACCTGATCGTCTAATCACTACGCAGGAGAAAAAGAAGATGCCCAGACCCCTACGTCGCGCAAGGACGTAGGTCAGGAGATGGTTAGCAGTTGGAACGCTAGCATATAACTCAAGGATAAGTGATAAATTATATCATCAAAAAATAAAATATATATATATCACATTGTGTTACATTCATACACTTGATCATACATATAGATATATTACATGCCAATTAAAATATCAAGGCTCATCAGCATTGTCAAACATTCATTCATTAGGCATGAACCACAATCAAATACACTTAGACAAAGGACTTAAACCATTCTTACCCATTTATTAACCAATGACTTCAACTATGTACACATTCATTCCATAAGGGACTCTATCCATACTTATATTCATTCAACTAAGGGACTCTAACAACGTTCTCATACATTGGGCGAGGAACTATCACCTCAAGAGATTTCTTTGAGTAAGGGACATTAACCACAAGCAATTTCATTGGGCAAGGGACTTAACCTCAAGACATTCATATGGAAAGGGCCTTCAACCTCAAGCCATCATACTATATTTAGTTGACAATGGGACTTTATCCCCTTTACCTATGACTTTATCCCCTTTACCTATGGGTCAATCATACATTTAATACAACACTTAAGGACTTTAACCATTTAGCCAATTCAACACCATACATAACCACTTGGTCCTTATGGGAGTCTTTATTGCTCAACCATTTCAATAGGCCAATTCCTTCATTTACTTCATCACACAATTCACTTTATGGTCGTCAAGATCATCACAAAACATTCTCATTTCAATAGCATTCCTTACCACACTTTAGTTCATTACACTATTCTAGTTCATTTTCATATTAAGAGACTTCAAATCCCTAATGGTCATTTATAACAACAAGGTTATCATCACACCTCACATGGCTTACCGTACTCTTATCATAACATTTATCAAATATTCATACTCATTGGGCTATTGCCTTAGTTCAACACATCATCAATAATTGACTAAACAATTCACTTAGACATTTTCACAAATACCTTTTATGCATACTTATAACAAGGTCCTTTCCATGGTAGATATCATCAATACTAGGGTTACTCAAGACCCTAATATTAAAAAACATACAACAAGTATTCACATATGCAATCTACCATCAATAACATGTTCCAATACAAGTATTAGCAAGAATCATCATCATTCATTGTTAAGTAGAAAAACCCTTTTCATTTGTATCAAAACCACCATGTACACTTACTAATCCAAGTATGAAATACATGGGTTTAGAGTTATTTAAAGAGTGGAACAGATACATTACTTAAACAAGATGAAACACCAACAATCTCGACTCATCCTCTTGTCACTAGATGAACACCTCCAAACCATTGCCTCCAATCTTGCTTCCAAGAGCCTTTAGAGTGTTTAAGAGTGTTTGAGTCCTTTAAATAAAGACTCAGGAGGCTACAATGACTTATATAGTGATAGGTTTTAGGGTTTTAAGCATGGGAAATGACCAAAAGGTCCTTGGTTAAAAGTTGAAAAGCCCACACATGCAGGGGTACGACTCCCCCTTACGATTCACTTGGCAATCATAACCTAGGGTACAAGTGGTATCGTAACTCATACCCTGTTGTGGGTACAAAAGGGCACCCTTGAGTCATAACCAAGGGTACGACTCATGCCCCAATCGTGAGATCCACTCGTGACCAAAACAGTCCACACGGTTTGAGACTTTACTCTATACGATTGAGTAGTATATGACTCATATACATTGGTTACGACCAAGGAATGTCCTTGTCCTAGGGAGGGCAGTACATTACCCTTGGATACTATCTAGGATACTAAAAAGAAGGGGGAGAGGGGTACGAGTCGTGACCTAGGGTATGACTCAAGCACTCCAACCACATCCACTCCAGAAACACAAAAAGGTTGTTGTTTTCCAAATGGTCCAAGGTTTCGATGTATCAATTCTCTCCCACTTTGATAGGGAAGTATAAATACAATTTAAAACCTAAAAAAACACCCAAGAAATCTTTACTCAAGTTATAAACAACACACTACAAGTATACAACACAACACACATATCAAGATCACTACCAATCAACCTAAAGTTTTGCAAGGCCACATTCTTGGATGTTTCATTCTCCCCCACTTAGGATCATTCGTCCTCGAATGATGGGTAAGGAAAGCGTGAACACAAGTCAACACCTTAGCATACTTCACAACCAACCTTTCCATAATATTAGGATAAAGCACACAACTATGTTACAACACAACATAACAGAACACGTATCGTGATCATCATCAATTAACCATTTTATTTCATTTGTCTTGGGACTCAAACCCATTATTTTTCAACACTTACTCATTTCACAAATTAGAAACTCCAACCTATCAACTTATAAAAGATATAGAGCAACTCAAAGCATTGGTTACTTTACCCCATCATTTATCAATGACATAAATCTATTTAAGGTACTAGGGACTTAAACTCATCATAACACAACACACATAATTTCAAATCATTAGGGACTTGAACCCCTTGTCTAACAAAACACAAATCAATTCACACATTCGGAACTTTAGTCCATGGCCTAACAAATGCATAAATCAATTCAAAGCTTGGGGACTTCAACCCTTTGTCTATCAAAGACCTACATCAAAGTATGGAGTTTAACTCATACCTCCATTGCAAGCTTCCAAAATAGGACAAAAATGCAGGTACTTTAACTTTATGTCCTCTTCCGCCTCCCAAGTAGCTTTATTAGACTTTTGGTTCGTCCATAGAACCTTCACCAAAGCCACCTCTTTCATTCATAACCAATGAATTTGCCGATCCAAGATCCTCACCGAGATCTCCTCATAGGACAAGGAGTCCAAGATATCAATATCTTCTGAGGGGACAACCAAGGAAGGATCACCCACATATTTTCTCAACATAGACACATAGAAAATTGGCTGAATGAAGTCCATACTATGGGGCAACTCCAACTCGTAGGCAACATTGCTAACCCTCTTAAAAATCAAGTAGGGACCAATATACCTGGGGCTTAGGTTCCTCTTTTTACAAAACTGCATCACTCCCTTCACGGGAATCACTTTCAAGAATACCTAATTTCCCACATTAAACTCTAAGTCGCTACGCCTCATATCCGCATAGGACTTTGGGTGACTTTGACCAGTCTTCAATCTATCATAAATTACTTTCACCTTCTCAAAGGTTCAGTGAAATAAATTAGGCCCAGCAACTTACCCTCGCCAACTTTGTACCACCCAACAGAAGATCGACATCTCCAACCATACAATTCCTCAAAAGGCACCATGCCAATGCTAGAGTGGTAACTCTTATTATAGGCAAACTCAATTAAAGGCAAGTGGTCATACCAATTACCACCATAATAAATTACACAAGCCCACAACATATCCTCCAAAGTTTGGATTGTTCACTCTGCTTGACCATCTATTGGTGGGTGGAAAGTGGTACTAAGGCACACCGTAGTTCCCAAACCTTTTTTGAATAATTTCCAAAAATGGGATAAAATGGAGGACCACTATCCGAGATAATAGACACTAGAGCACCGTGTAACCTCAGGATCTCTGTGAGATACAATTTAGCATAATCTTCTGCAGAGAAATTAGTTCTTATGGGCAAGAAATGGGCGGACTTAGTATTTCTATAATCAATTACCCAAATAGAATCACATTGATTCTAGGTTCTAGGAAGACCGATAGTGAAATCCATATTAATAGACTCCCATTCTACTCGGGCAACACAATTTCTTTGTATAGGCCACCGTACCTCAAGTGCTCAACCTTTACTTGTTGCCACACCATACACTTAGCCACATGGTTAGCAATATCATACTTCATATTATTCCGCCAATAGAACTCCCTAATATCATGATACAACTTGGTGGCACTGGGATGAATAGCATAAAGGGCTCCATGAGCCTTGGCCATGACCCTTTCCCTCAATCCATCGATGTTGGGAACACATAACCTACCTTGGTACCTCAAGATACCATTACCACCAATCATAAAGTCTACGGCTTTGTGTTGACCCATATTACCATTGATCTTTATCAAGTCGAAGTCCAATACTTGTTTTTTCTTAATCTTAACAACAATAGACGGTTGAGATATCAGATACACAAACACACCACCATCCTCAGAGTCTGCAAGTAAAACTCCAAGATTTGTTAAATGGTGAATATCTATCACCAAGTCCTGCTTATCATTGTTAACGTAGGCCAAAATCCTTATAGGCAATCTACTAAGAGCATGTAAGACTATATTTGCCTTATTGAAATAATAATAAAGGCTCATATCATAGTCTTTCAATATCTCAAATGACCTTCTTTTCTAGAGATTCAACACTTTTTGGGTAAATACATATTGGAGGCTTTTGTTCGGAAAAGATATCAAATATGAACACCATAGAGATAATGCTGCAAAATTTTAAAAGCAAAGGCCACGGCTAACAATTCTAGGTTATGGGTGGGGTAGTTCTTTTCGTGAACTTTCAATTTCCTTGAAGTATAGCCACCATCTTACCATGTTGCATCAACACGCAACCAATACCGACTCGAGAAGCATAATAATAAACCACAAAACCATCACTACCCTCTGGTAAGTTCAAAATAGAGCCAAAATCAATTTATCTTTCAACTTCTTGAAACTATCCTTACAGGTATCGGACCATAAGAACTTGGCCTTCTTATGGTTCAATTTGGTCAACAGGGCAGCTATAGTGGAAAAACTCTCCACAAACCTTCTATAATAACTGGCTAGACCCAAGAAGCTCCGAATATCAGTTGGAGTCATAGGTCTAGGCAACTTCTTAACTACCACAATCTTTTAGGCATCTACCATGACCCCTTCACTAGAGATGGCATGACCAAGAAAAGCTACGACATTCAACCAAAACTCACACTAGGAGAACTTGGAATACAAATGATGATCCTTCAAAGTTTGTAACACGGCACAGAGGTGATCTACATGATTTGCCTCACTCTTAGAATTCACTAAGATATCATCAATAAAGACAATGACAAACATGTCCAAGTATGGACAAAAGACTCTATTGATCAAATCCATGAATGTCATGGGACATTGGTCAACCCAAAGGACATGACAAAAAACTCGTAGTGACCATATGGGGTTCTAAAGGCAGTCTTATGGATATCCGCATCCCTAATTTTAAGTTGATGATAACCCTATCTAAGATCAATCTTAGAGAAGCACCTTACACCTTGAAGTTGATCAAATAAATCATCAATTTTAGGAAGAGGATATTTTTTCTTTACTGTCACTTTGTTTAACTAACGATAATCAATGCACATATCAAGGGAACCATCTTTCTTGCGCACAAACAACACGAGAGCACCCCAAAGAGACATACTAGGCTAGATAAAACCTTTATCGAACATATCTTTCAATTGCTCCCTAAGTTTTTTCAACTCCACCAGAGCTATTCTATAAGGAGGAATAAAGATTAAATGAGTGTTCGGAACAAGATCAATCCTAAAATAATTTTTCCTCTATCAGGAGAAACACCAGGAATATCATCTAAAAATACTTTGGGAAACTCATTTACTATGGGAATGGACTCTAGAGAAGGCTCTTCCAAGTTAGAATCTTAAACTCGGACTAAATGATACAAATAACCATTTTAAATCAACCTTCGAGCTTTGAGATAAGATATAAACCTTTCCTTAGGCACTAAAGGACTACCTTCCCATATAATGACCAACTCACTAAGGAATTTAAACATAACTCTAAGGGTCTAACAATCTAAGGAAGCATAGCAAGAGCGCAACCAATCGATTTCCAAGATGATGTCAAAATAAACCATATCTAACTCTACCAAGTCAACAACGGTGTCTCTGTCACCAACAAATATGAAACAGCACCTATAGACCCTTCTAGCAATTATAGGGTCCTAATCGGGGTAGAAATAGAAAAAGGAACCGATAGACTCTCAGGACCTCAATAGAGACACATAGCCATATATGGGGTCACATAAGAAAAAGTAGACCCGGGATTAAGTAAGAAATACACATCACGGGAGAAAAGTCTCAACATACCCATTACAACATCGAGAGACGACTCAGAATCCCAGCGAGTAGCAACTGCATACAAGCAGTTTTAGCCAGTGCAGGTTCCAAAAATAAAAGCAACAACAGACAAAGCACCTTTTCGTGTGGGAGTAGGTAAAGTAGAAATGGAAGCATTATTGGCCCAAGAAGCTACTAGAATAGGGCACTCTCACTGCATGTGCCAAGCTGACCATAATGAAAACATCTATTCTTCCCTTTCTCACATTGACCATGATGGCTCTGACCACAGAATCTATAAGAAGGGTAGGATAGAGCCGACTGAGCACCACTAGACTGAAATTGGGCACCCTGTGCCTAGGACCAACCACTTAACTGAGAGAAACGACCACCCAAAAACTTTGGGTAAGGAGAGTAAACACTAGCCGAGGAGAACAAACCTTAACTCACCTACTTCTTTTGAAGCCACTTGCCAACATCTCCACCGGTACTCTCGAAAGGCCTAAACTTCCTTGATTCTCACTAAGCTCAACTTGATTCTTCTTCCTATCTTCTACTAATTGCATATACACGATTAACATAGAGATTTCCAAGTTCTCAATCAACAAGGCCTCTTTGCATTTGAGAACTAACTCACGGGATAATCTCAAGACAAACTTATCCTTTCTATCCCCCATGCCAAAAACTATCGCAGGAGCATACCTTGACAATTGATAGAATTTTAAGGCATACTCTTGAATAGAAATCCTCCATTACTTCAAGTACACAAACTCTTCCGCTTTAGCTTCCCTCAACTCTTAAGGAAAGAAGCAGTCTAAGAAAGCCTCAGATAATTCCTCCCACATAGTGAGGCTATCATCAACACCCCTAGACAACTCCCATCCTTTGTACCATTGGTATGCTATATATTTCAAATGGTAGAAAGCAAATTCAAGGGCCTCAATCTCTGTAGCATGCATGATTTGAAAGATCCTCTCCATTTTATCAACAAATCCTTAAAAGTCTCCTTCAACCTTCATACCGGAGAACATAGGAGGGATTAACCTCATAAATTTGTCAATTCTTGTGGCCTCAGAAAGAGCGGTAGCTAAAGCACCACGCTCTGCTTAAGATCCTACTAATTGAGTCAAGAGGTTGATAGAGTAATGAAACTCTATATTAGTAGTATCCCTTTGTGGTGACTGAGAAGGAATGCCACTATCATGAGCAGGGTTAGTGGGTGGAATATTTTGAGGATGGTCAAATGACATAATCCTAGCTTGAGTTTGAACTCCAGAAGTTGGACGAGCTTCGTCCATAGGACCCTCAGTAGTGTTTGTCTGAGTCTCAAATCTTCTTTGAGGCATGATCTGAGCGATAGTAAATGGAATCAAAGGAATTTAAGGCCCTAGAATTTATAGCTTGAGATTGAAAAACAAGAAAGGGAAGCATTTCCTAAAGTGTCTCATAGCTTCTCTTTTATAAGTGTGGCACACTTCACATCCATAAAAGAGACTTTACTTGATATGACATTGTGAACACCCAACTGACCATGAACCTAGGCTCTGATACCAACTTGACATATCCCAAACTTTAGGTCATGTTGTATGGGCTCCTTAAGCACACATATACCGGAGGTCTCCTCGTAAACCAGCCTAAACAGCTTATCATATCATAAGAGTAGAAGGAACTCCAATTCACAAGATAAGATCACAGAATAATACAATAAGTCAACACTAGATTCATTATAATTACTATTCCTAAGTTCATAGTTGTTCACAATATCTCTATACAAACCTAAGTCAATAAGTATATATGTCGAGACAAGTGCCCGACTATAGAAAAACCAAGTCTTAAAGAGACTAAGTCTAAAGATAAGGACTAAGAGATAAATGTCTCCCGAATGTAAGAAATCTCACCCTCTTCAAGTCAATGCACAAAACACCTAATTTTCTAATCACTACACAAGAGAAGAAGAAGATACCCCAACCCCTACATCGCATGGGGATGTAGAGTTTGGAGACGGTTAGCAGTTGAAATGCTAGCATGTAACTAAATGATAAGTGATTAAGTACATTATCAAATAACAAAAAATCAATATAAATCACATGATATTACATTCATACACCAAATTATACATATAGATTTATTATATGCCAATCAAGATATCAAGGCTCGTCAATATTTTCAAATAATCATTCATTAGGAATGAAATGGGGAACTCTGACTCTTTACACTTATAGGTTCAATATTTCACACTATGCAATAGGGTTTTAACCACAATCACATACACTTAGACAAAGAACTTCAACCATGCTTACCTATTTATTAACCAAGGACTTCAACCACATAAACATTCATTCCACAAGGGACTTTATCCATACTCATATTCATTCAAAAAAGGGACTCTAACCATGTGCTCATACATTAGGCGAGGTACTATTACCTCGAGAGATCTATTTGAGCAAGGGACTTTAACCATAAGCAATTTCATTAGGCAAGGGACTTTAACCTCAAGCTATTCAAAAGGCAAGGGACTTCAACCTCAAGCCATCATATTATCTTTAGTTGACAATGGAACTTTATGCCCCTTTACCTATGGGTCAATCATACATTCAATACAACACTTAAGGACTTTAACCATTTAGTCAATTCAACACCATACATGACTACTTAGTTCTTATGGGAGCCTTTATTACTCAATCATTTCAATAGGACAATGCCTTCATTAAATTCATCACACAATTCAATTTATGGTTCTCAAGACCCTCACAAGAAATTCACATTTCAATAGCATTCACATACCGTACTTTAGTTGAATACACTATTCTAGTTCATCTTTATATTAAGGGACTTCAACTCCCTATTAGTCATTTAGCACAACAAGGTTATAATTACACCTCACATGGATTACCATACTCTTATCATAACATTTATCAAACATTCATACTTATTGGACCTTTTTCTTTGTTCAACACATCATCAATAATTGACTAGACAATTCACGTAGACATTTTCAAAAACATTTTTTGTGCATGCTTATAACATGTTTCTTTCTATGGTAGATATTATCAAGACTAGGGTTACTCAAAACCCTCATGTTAAACAACATATAACAAGAATTCACATATGCAATCTACCATCAATAACATGTATCAATACAAGTATAAGCAAGAATCATCATCATTCATTGTTAAGTAGCAAAACCATTTTTCATTTGATTCAGAACCACCATGTACACTTACTAATCCAAGTGTGAAATATTTGGGTTTAGAGTTATTTAAAGAGGGGAATAAATATAATCCTTAAAAAAGATGACACACCAACAATCTTGACTCTTCTTCTTGCCACTAGATGAACACTTCCAAACCCTAGCCTCTAATTTTGCTTCCAAGAGCCTTTAGAGTGTTTATGAGTGTTTGAGCCTTAATGAAGACTCAGGAGGCTAAAATTTCTTATATAGTTAGAGGGTTTAGGGTTTTAAGAATGGCAAATAACCAAAAGGTCCTTTGTTAAAACATAAAAAGCCCACACGTGTAAGGGTATGACTCCATATTACGATTAACTTGGCAATCATGACCTAGGGTACGAGTGGTACCCTAACTCGTACCCTAGGATCCTCTTTGGTCAACCATACTATTATGGGTATGAAAAGGAACCGTTGATTCATAACAAAGGGTATGACTGATGCCCCAATTGTGAGCTTCACTCGTGACCAAAATAGTCCACACGGTTTGAAACTTTACTCTATACAGTTGAGTAATATACGACTCATATGCACTGGTTATGAATAAGGAATGACCTTGTAATATGGAGAAGAGTACATTACCATAACATACTTTATAGGATACAAAAAAGAAGGGGAGAGGGGTACGAGTCATGAACTAGGGTACGACTCAAGCACCCCAACCATGTCCACTCTAGCAACACAAAAAGGTTGTTGGTTTCCAAATGGTCCAACGTCTAGGTGTCTCAATTCTCTCCCACTTTGATAGGGAAGTATATATACAAGTTAACACCTCAAAATACACCAAATAAATCTTTACGTAAGTTAAAAACATCACATTACAAGGATACAACACAACACACATATCATGATCACTACCACTCTACCTAAAATTTTGCAAGGCTATATTCTTGGGTGTTTCACTATGGGTTAGAATGGGAGAGATCGTCATTGGTGTTTGTCTTGGCATTGCAATAAGCTAAGATACTGGCATCATCAAACATAATTTCTCACTTTCCCATCATATTTTATTTTTGGATTAATTATATAATGTTTTGGAACATCTTTGTAATGGCCTGATTTATGGACCTTGTTTTGGCATGGTTGGATTATTAGTATAGGATGGTTGGTTGGACTCAGTTGGGTCGATCACGGATGTGATCTTATACTAGAGTCTTTATGTGAGCTGTTACACTATCTTGTTACATGCTCAAAATTCAGCCAACTCAGGGTAGGCGGCTGAAGGTTGGGTTGGGTAATGGGGGTGGTCTTCGATCCTAGTCAGAATAGGGATGACGATTACGACAAGGCCTAAGGGCGGTTCATGTTAGTATGAGACATTTTCATGATTGTGGGACCCGCATATGACCATGAGTGGTATTTCTGGTCAGTATCTAGATTTGATCTATCTAACCTCAGCTAGACGATCCTTGGTATAATTGTAGGACCCATCTATAATCATACCTTGTCTATATATTATAGGTTCCAACTGGATAAACTTTAGAAGCTCCAATCGTACTAAGATCATGGTTTCAAACCATAGTCGTGGTTCCCTATCATGGATGGAAGGTAAACTTGTCAACTTTTAGATGTTTAAGGTTGTTTCAATCAAACGGGAGCATTTTATGTTTATACATTCTCCCAACGATCATAGGCTTTCATTGTTGGATATTGCTTCATGAAAGTAGCCATAACCTTTTCTCCTGATATCGAATTAATGAAAAATTGGATACTTTAGAATGATAATTTAGATATTATTTGGTGGGTCTTGAGCTAAAATATACTTCTGAATCTAGGAGTTATTATCATTTGAAGTATATTCTAGGGAGATTCTCCACAAAAAATAAATTCATAAGGAAGGTTTTGACTTGGCCATGATCTAGGAGTTACTTATGGCCTTAAAACACGTATAAATCACTTCCCATACCACAACAACATGATTTTTGATTTTTCATCTACTTGAAGCACGGTTCTAATATTTCTTGGATTTTTGGGGTGTTAATCCTCCACACCTGAGCCTACAACAAAGTAGTTCCAAACCCCTTGTGAAAATTCATTACTACCAAATGAATACTATATCTTTGAAAAATATCATTAATAGGAAGCCTAAAGTTCAACAATCTCCACAAAAGGAAATTAATATTAGAAGGAAATACATTAATCCATGACATCTTCATATCATCAGATCCAAATCTTTTCTATCTAAATAAGTGAAAGGCTTTTGCAGCTGTAAATTTTCCAGTAGTTGTAGGCATCTACCAATGAAGGTCCCAAGGTGATGCATACTTACTGATAGTAACATTTTCTGGTACATGTTGGATAATTTCTTGTGGCATGATCTATATCAACTTCTATTCATCCAATCCTTATCAACTTTTGTTCATCCAATCCTTCTTCAATCATTAGGGAATCAGTATCACCCATTTCATCTAGTATCCGAAAATTCTGATCTATAACATAGCACAAAGGTACCAACTTTGACAAATTATCAAACTAGATGCTAGATAAGCCCATAATATGTTCCTACCAAATAACTTAATCCATAGAGTCTCTTGCCTCTAGCATTTTCTTCTGAATTTAGGAGCCACTTTCCATTGGACTAATGTTGGAATAATCTTTTAAAATCTTTATTACATATATAATCTGTCCAAAGTGATCTTGTTGTTCTAAATATCCACCACAACTTTCATGAATGGCTTTAGATATGTCAAAGAGTGATCTAAACCCCAATCCTCCTTCTTTTAGGTAGCATATCTTGTCCCCAGCTACCTAATGTTTACTGTTGCCTTCAACCTTATTAGTCTAAAAGAATTTATTGAAAATCTTATACAATTTGTATAAAATGAAATTAGGATGGACAAAAGATCTCAATAGATAAAGAGGAATGCTCTATAACACACTGTTAATTAACACATCCTTACAACTATATGACAATAACTTGCCGTCCTAATTCTGGAGTCTCCCCTTCATTTTTTTGATAAGTTTATAATAAAAGAGTATCTTTCTGTAGGGTGATATGGCAGTTAAGATATAGAAAAGGAAATCACCTTGATTAAAACCTGTAGTCACCTTCAATTCATTTTTCAAATTAGTAGCAACCTTTTATACAGGAAGAAATTGCTTTTATGACCGGTGATAAGTAGTTTATACATTTCTTGATAATATTTATGCACCGCCATCACCTTCTCTAGGGAATCTGTATCAGTAAACGCAAATATTATAATGTCATCTTTTTTCAATACCCAAATTACTAGATTATTAGGGCATCTATTCTATTCCACCTGGATAGGCGATCCCCTTACCACCCATTAAGAAGATATGTAGAATTCTTCAAAAATAACAAATTACCAATCTTATTACAATAGATTTTACCAAGGTTAAATGCGGAACGAAAACTACCCTAAGGACCTAATCTAAAAAGGTATAAGAGCTTCTAAACAAAAGAAAGATAAAAACTGGACAGTGCTTCCACCATAAAGAATAGGAGTGGAAGCTAATGAGGATCACTATCCACACCAAGCATGAAATAGATATTGATTCCAGCAACTAGAATATACCATAAAAAGGGTATATCAAGAGTAGTATTAGTAAAAACAACACTAACCGAAAGGAATCATTGGCTGACCAGGGTTAGATCACATTAAAACAATATAGAAATCACAAAAAGAAAACATGATACTTTATATAATAATTTAATTTACATCACTTTCATCCACTAATACTATCTTTATCCCTTTTTTCTTTACAATAAAGTATTTCCATTCTTATTTACATTGATCATTCATCACCTTCACCTCAAGTGTCATCCATCACGACTATCACTTTTTTAACCCAAATGGTTATTCTAAGCTAATCTATTTAACTTTCACCTCGATGAACCTCGTTCTATTTCACTTGAACCTCAATAATAAATGATACAATTAACCATAACCTTGTAACTCATACAACCATGAACATCTTAACACTACCTTTACCTCAATTATAATTACCATTAAACCTTTGAACAAAAAATACCAAATAATTTAGTCAAGAATAATCATTAAATATTAACCAAGTCAAGACATGACTAATAATGATCAATAAGTCAACTACCAAGATTCTACAACAATAACTTACACCTTGTATCAAATACACAAGTAATAGCAAAATAAATGCCATTCATTTATATTCTTAGGCCGAACCACTCATGATCTAATATAATAAATAATAACAACAATGTCACACATCTCGGTTCACTAAAGGTATAAAATATAATAAGTACAAACCCTGTGAAAATGTCCAAATATTGGTACATCCCACAATGATAAGTATCAATTCCGTAAGGATATCCAAATATCAGTACATCTCACAATAATAAGTATAATCCTATAAAGATGTCTAAATATCGGTGTATCCCACAATAGAAAACATATATCACAACAATCACAACCACACTTGCAAATCTACAAGTCTTTAATATAACCTCATTAGATGTGACTAATGCTTAGGATATCATTCAACTATTTAATTTCTACAACATGTATTGCAAAAAGGAGACAACCACTCCATCACTTAGTACAAACTCAAGTTAATCACTTTATTTAAATAATAACTATTCTTCAACATGTGAAGACACATATATGCTTGAATTCCAATCAACAACCCTTAATTCAAGTCTCATTAATTCATGATCATCAATTACAACATACCCAAAGACCCATCCATGGATTATTAAAGTAAGCATTATCAAACCATATTCATTAAAATTAACATTCATTTTAGGAGTGCACAGACAACAAAAAGGAGTCTAAACTCTAGTTCAACAATCATAAATTGATTCACTAATCCAACCCCCTTTATTTGTAACCAGACTAGGATTCAACTATTAGCTAGCAACCATTACATTCAAGTCATTACTAGGTTCAAAGACCTACTCCATTAACCAATCATTCAACTCTATTCAACTTACAGTCTAGATTTAGTCATACACCTTTATACCATTTACTTCCAAAATATTAGCCTAACTTGAGCTTACGCTATTAAGTATATTCACCACCTCTTTATACCATAACAAGTTCTCATCACTAACTTTAATTAGAATTATTTTATATTCCAAACACAGATAATACAAAGTTGACCTTTTATGGTAATTAGGCTAAATCACTAAATTATGAGCTCATCAATATCCTTATCATCTATATTCACATTATTCGCATTAGAAGACAACATGGACTCATACAAACATAAAAAAACATTAAAGGATTTATACATTAATATAATGACACACCATTAGGTCCTTATTATGATAAATCTATGTTTTATCCATCTAAACTCCATGGCCACACACCTAAGCATGATTTATCCCATCAAGTCTATATTATCAATACAATCACTAACCATAATCTACAATTCATAAACCATAACCCACTTGGGTGCAAAGCTGCTACTTCTAAGGCTAATCCTATAATAACAATAATATAAAAATAATTAATAAACTACACTTCAAACAAATCCCTTGGAAATTCAAATCCACTAGTTCTACCCTTATTCATGGTCTACAAGTTTATTGGAGGGTCAATAATTTATCAAATAGTTCCTAAAAGATCAGCACAACTCTATTAATGGAGTTTTAAAACTAAATATCCCACCTTTATTGAACTCAAGGTCCCCAACTATCATCTTTTATATTTTTAAACTATTTCATACTAGGAAGAGTTAATTCACAATCAATAATTAATCCTAGGTGAAAATGTATATACCTATTTCCCCATAAATTCATGAACCTAACGATCTAAATAAAAAGAATCACCATAATTTTCCATTCTAATAATTCTAGAAGATGAATGGAATAATGAATGTTAAAAAAGAGTATAAATCTTACCTCAACAAGGATGTCCACCCAAATCAAGAGAAAATTATCCCTCGAGGACTCAAAAATGAAATTTTGGAGTTAGGGGGCTGAAATTCGTAAATATATGGTTACAAAATACTACTGTGTTTCTATAGCAACGTGCATATCTCTTTATTGACGTAAACCTTCTACGGTGCCCTCAATTTTTGAGCATGGAAAATCTCTAGTAAAATGGTCAAAAAAATTTATTCAGGATATAGATAAACAAATAGTCCATTGGTTTTAAAATAAAACTCAAAGATATTAAATTTTGAGTGTATTGTGCCCCATTACTCCTTATATACTGGGAGGAGTGCTTGTTTGAAGTTGACCCTAGATTAATCTTAGCATGAAACTAAATCAACAAGGACACTTTAAACTTAACTTTATGATATGGATATTGTGACCTTAGTACGTATGAAATGCACTTCCATACTAAAGAATTGATTCTAACATATATGAAGAATGAGATTCATATACCTTTACCATAGATATTTTTCGATAACAATGAAATCGATCATTATAACAGATATTAATTTACCAATCGTTCATCCCTGAACGAGCATTAGGTGAAGTGAAGCACGAGGTTGGAATTAGAAAGAAATTACTTTCAAAGTTACTCATAATTTCCCTTACTTACCCACTCACCATCGTTTATCAACCTAACCATAGTAATACTTTACCTCTTGATCGAGGATTTTTAAGACTAGAAGATGAAGGGCTAAACATTAACATATGAATAAGTTATTTCCCTTATTGGTCTAAGAATGAAACCTTTATGATGTGAGGTAACATCAAAACTCAGAGAAAAAATCACACCAATCTTGCTATACCATTGCTATAACGAGAATTATTCTGCTAAAGTGAGATCTCTAAGTGACATGCACGTCACAACTGGACAATGCATTACTAAAATGGCCATAACCTTTATTTTAATATCTGATTAAGATGTAACTAGATGTGTTGGAAATATAAATACATATCTAACATTTTGTGGGTTTTGAGCTCAAAAATACTTTAGAATATAGGAGTTATTCTCATTTGAAGTTGACTATAGAGAGATTCTTTATAAGAAATTAATTGGTAAGGAATGTTTTGACTTGGCCATGATCTAAGAGTTACTTGTGGCCTTAAAATATTTCTAAATCACTTTCGATACCACCAGAACATGATGTATGATTTTTTATGTACTTGAAGCATGGTTATAATCTTATCTTTGATTTTTGGGATGATACACCTCTACAACTAAGCATGCAACAAATTAATTCCAGACCCTTTGTAGAAATTCACTATTATTGAAATAAGATGACAAGTCTCTAGATAAAGTATCTTACAATATCAACTTTTTAAGACCAATTTAATACCTTCTAATTGCATTATATCATCAATAGGAAGCCAAAGTTCCACAGTCTCCACAAAAGGAAATTAATCTTGAAAGTAACTCCCTTACTTTATAACATGTTCATATCATCTGATGGAATTCTTCTCTATCTGAATGAGTGAAAGGCATATGCAACTTAAATTTTCTAGTATTTGTAGGCATCCACCAATAAAGGACCAAGGTGATTCATGCTTACTTTCCTATACATGTTGGATAAGTTCCTGTGGCATAATCTGTATCTTTTTTTATTCATTCCATCCATCTTCAAACATTAGTAAATTAACTATCCCAAAATCTTGATCTCAACATGGCACAAAGCCTCCCACTTTGATCAATTATCGAACCAGATGCTAGATGAGGTCATAGTAGGTTCCACCAAATCTCTTATTCCATTGAGTCTTTTGCCTCAAACATTTTCATCCAAATCCGAGAGCAACTCATCTATTGAACTAATGTGGGAACAATTTTTTAAAATGTTTATTCCATATAGTTAGTAAAAAGTGATCTTGTTGTTCTAACTATCGACCACAACTTTCATGAATGTATTTAGATATATCAAAGAGTGATCTAAACCCCAATCCTCCTTCTTATTTTGGGTAGCATATCTTGTCCCAAGCTACCCAATGTTTACTCTTGCCTTCATCCTTATTAATCCAAAAAAATCTATTGAAAATCTTATGTTATTCGTATAAAATGAATTTAGGAGGGATAATTTTTGACAGTAGATAAAGTGGAATGATCTGCAACACTTCATTAATTAACATATCAATTAACATATAATTACAACCATATGACAGTATCTTACCCTCCTAATTCTGAAGTATCCCCATCACTTTTTTTACTAGCTTATAATAAAAGATTTTCTCTTTCTAGATAGGTAATAGGGCAACCTAGATACAGAAAAGGAAATTCATCTTGATTAAGCCTGTAATCACCTTCACTTTATTTTGCAAGTCAGTAGCAACCTTTTTATACAGGTAGTTGCTACTTTTGTGACCATTGATAAGTTGTTCAAACACTCATTGATAATCTTTAAGCACCGCCATAAGAGGGATTCATTTGTGTTTGGTCCTTTTTCTTCCTTCGTTTCAGTATGTGATATATGTTCACTTTCTGTTTGCTACTTGTTATTACTATTGCTATTATTATACGCGATCTTTTTTGATTTCTTCCTATTAGCCCGTTACATATTATTATGGGCTATGGTTTGGTTTGCCTACTAGGGGGTAAGGTAGCCGCCATCATGACTTGAGAAATTGGGTCTTGAGATACCAAGCTGTCATGACCCAATTTCTCAAGTAGTGATGGTGTCTACCTTACCTCCAGTAAGCAAGCCAAGTCATAGCCTGGTATAAAAGGTAACGGGCTGGCAGGCAAAAATCAAAAAAGATTATGTATAATGATAGCAATAGTAATAACAAGTAACAAATAGAACGGAAACATATATCATATACTAAAATGAGGGAAGAAAAAGGACCAAATACACAAACGAATCCTTCTCAAGACCTGGTAAGTTCAGTACTAAACCCATTACTAAAATATACCCAGAGCACTAGACAAAATCTGAAATATACCCAATATACAAGTAATCTCGAGTACAAATGGCTAAACTAGAGTAGATGGACGAGGATCAGCCTCGAACGACAATATGCTCACCCTGCTCTAAATCAGTACTAAAAGATAGGAATCACGTTATGTCGGCTGCTAGTACTCGGATCGGCATCAGGAAAAGATTCAGAAGTATAGTATGAATACCAAAGCATTAGATACTCAATAAGTATCATCGAGTGACTGAGATTAATACAAAAAAGTTATGACTACAATGCGAGGGTGTAATTTGAGTTATCAGTAAGAAGGGATAGAAAGAAAAACTACTACCAAGCTATGTAAATGCGGTGCAGGAATAAATACAAATGATACAAAAAATAGATAATGCAGTAGTAACAGACAAATCAAACATAACTTAACTAGGCCTCTATAAGCCCGCATGGCACACCGAAGAAGATAATTAACCAAATCGTACCCCCATAAATTGGTGGGACATACAAAAATTAATTAATGAAAATAAGCATAAATAATCTATAACTGAACTAATCCCAAGAAATAATAATAGTCATCCAGATGTGCACCGGACTTGAACTGGTACCAATGGGTAGTAACGAGAGGCCAGACACCAAACTCAAACTGATAGTGATGGATAATAATAAGATGACATGTGTTGGATTCGAACTGGACATAATGGGTACTAACGAGAGGCCACATACATAATATACAACAGAACTCATATTTAGATGTCGGACTCAAATCAGAACTCAGCAAAACGACAACCGTAATTAGATATCAGACTCGAACTGAAACTCAAAGAAGCCACAAACATAATCAGATGTCAGACTCAAATCGAAACTCAAAGGAACCACAACCATAATCAGATGTCTGACTCGAATCGAAACTCATAGTAACCTTACCCAACTGTACTATTAAAATCCATCCCATACCATAACAATGTCAATGTGATACCAAAATTCACAATCAATGACAGAAATAAAGTATATACTGAACCTAAAAAGAAGCTAAAATATTTCTAATTACCATACTCATGCCTTAATTTAAAAAACTTACTAGAATGGGGTCCTAACCGGATAATTAAGGTATGTTATATATATCAAACGATATGCAACTACAAGTACATATCCAAAACTAGCATAATAGTACACAATTTTAGTAAATAAGCTCAATCTAATGGTAGAGTAAGCCTAGCCTACCTGGACGCCAAAACTAAAATGCCTTTCTACGAAGCCTCGGGATAGTGCGACTAAAATCCGACTTGAATAACTTGATGAGGATAATTGATTTTCTTTCGGTGATCAATAATAACGTCAAAATATGGGTTCCCTCCTAAGCTTGCATAATATATATGCATATATATTTATAGTGTACCATGCTAGAGGGGGAATTTTTTTCTACCGTTTAAAGATAAAAAAAATTGTTAAAGATGAATGAAAAGAAATGATTTTCCAAAAGTCAATAATATCAATAAGCTACTGCAAGTAGTGACATTTTATTCCTAACTGCATGAAATTTCTCACATTCACCACTAATTTAATCAATGAATAGATATCCATGGAATGAGTATATGTTATCTAATTACAGATGTTCCTATAATAATTTTCTAATTCCACGTATTAAGTGACTAATTTGTGCTAGGCCACCTAACAATACGTTGTTGTTCTCTTTTCTTCACCCCACGTGTGATGGTATTAGCCACACCTTATAATTTTTCTACATTGTGCACATATTTGGGTATCGTGTAGGTTCGTGACAAAATAAATATAATATTCTAAATATATCACAATTAATAGAAAATTATTTCTAATAAAGACTCTATTATATAATAGTAATATTTTGACATTTCAAGATTTATTATCTCCGCTTAAATACTAATAGATTATAAAAGCTATTATAAAATAATAAGAATATAGCATAACATACAGAATTTTATCAATATCAAAAATATTTTAGAAGCGTGATAAATTTTATTTCTTTCAAATGTTAATTTAAATTAAATAATCCACCATATAGTTAGAAATTACTAAAATTCTCAAACGAACTGCCTGGGAATCGAACTATCAGTCCCAACAAGTCATAAATAACTTAAGGCAATTATAGGAAAGCTTTGAATGTCAAACAAGAGTTAAAATACAGAAAAATAACAGTGAGGGTCATTACAACATCCACTACTAAAAGGACTTTTATCCGCAAAAGTAAAGCATAAGGACATACCTGAGGGCTCACATAAATGAAATATGTTGAACTGTGATTTAGCAACCCACTCGTAGGAGCTATAGACTTTCACTAAGAGATTTTTTTCTCAACCTCACAAATCATTATTGGAAAATACACTCGCATCATAGGAATGGATAAAAAATAGTGCATTTCACAACAAGTCATCATTTGATTTTTTTCCATTGAAAGTAGTTATAGGATCTCTAATACCCAGGTTGATTTTCCTCACATATGATTTAAGAATTTATATACTTTAATTTCATATCCTTGATGTGCTCTAGACCTTTTCTCCTGCTAATGCCTTAGTCAATGGATCAACAAGATTATCATGAGATTTGATATAATCAATATTAATGGTATCATTTGTTAAATATGATCTCATATTACCATGTTTTCTCCTTATAGGTCTGGATTTATCCTTGTAATGACAATTTCAAACTCTATCACTTGCAATACTGCTATCGTAATGAAATAAAATAAGAGAAATTAGTTTTTTAAAATAAGGTATTTGAAATAACAAATCTCTCAATCAATTTGCTTCCTCACTAGTTGAAACTAAAATAATTAGTTCAGCCTCCATGGTAGAGTTTGCAATAATAGTTTTTTTATTTTCAACAAATAGAAACACCACCCAAAGTAAATATATAACCAATAGTATATAAAGAATCACCTGATAAAGTGTTCTAACCCTCATCACAAAGACTTTAAGTAACATAGGATATTGTTTGTAAAAAAAATCATAAGCTTTTGTCCTAATTAAATATCTCAAAACGCTTGTTATAGCCTGTCAATGTTCACTATCTAACTTGCTATTAAATCTGATAAGTACTCTTGTTGTATTTACAAAATTAGTCTAGTGCAATCAGTCGCATATCTCAAACTCCAAGATATGCAAGCATATTCTTTTTATTCATAACACTATTTTCACTTTCAACAGGAAACAAGTGAACACTAGAGTTGAAAGGAGTTACAACATGCTTGCAATCAAGGAAATTATATTTTTTTTAGAATTTTCTAAATATAATATGACTGGTCAAGAAAAACTCTATTACTTGTTCTAGTAATTTTTATTCTTAGAGTAATATTTGCCTCACAAAGATATTTCATCAAAATGGTTTCTAAGAATATTTTTAATTTCTCCAATAACATTCATGATAGATTCAAAGATTAATAAATCATCAAAATATAAATAAATAATAATATGTGAATTGTTTCAAGACTTATGATATATGCACTTATCACATCCATTTGTTTTAAGGCATATATTGATCATGCAAGAACCAAACATTTCATGTCATTTTGTAGTGCCTATTTCACGAGATAAAGAGATTTAGTAAGTTTACATACTTTACTTTCTTGACCTACTTCAACAAAATACTCTAGTTGTGTTAGGGTTTTTGCCCTATTTTCTTACTATATTTAAGTTTTATTTTTTCTTAGAAGGAAAATAAAAGTTACCATGATTACTTTTACTTTTTCTAAAAGAAAAAAAATATAATTTTTTTCCATATTTGGCTAACCTGTTTCTTGGAGGAAAGGTTTTGGACATCTATAAATAGAAGACCCCCTTCTTATACCATAACACAATAGCATGCACAATGTAGTCATTAAAAGAGTGTGGTTTAGGGGGAGATTTCTCTCATAGGTTTATGTTTTTAATATTAGTTCTTGTATTTAGGCCGTTTGGTCAAACCATATTAATAGTATGTTTTTATTATAGTTTTTTGTAGTCTGATTTATCACCTTATGATTTACAAACTAAAAACTTCCGCATGACTCTCTCTCAATTTCGAACCCAACAAGTGGTATCAAAGACAATGGTTCAAAGATCAGATGGTTCGATTGAGGATAGTCTTAATATCAAAGTTGCAAAAAATTTGATGATAATGAAGATATATGTCCAAAAGCTACGTATGGATATAATTGTCAATCATATTTTCAACAATCCTGCTGACATGTATTTGAAAATAAAGCTCACTTTTAACCCTGCAAAAGGGCTTCAATATTTTTAACCCAAAAAGGACTAATATATTTTTTAATCCCAAAAGCTCCATTTTTAAACATGCCAAATAGGAGTGATATATGAAGAACGAAGATCATGCACAAGAAGAAGGAGGAACAAGAATGTTTTAAAGAAAATCAAACCAAAAAGGGAAGATTTGCTAGGGTTTTTGCCCTAATTTTCTTACTTTATTTAAGTTTTATTTTTTCTTAGAAGGAAAATAAAAGTTACCATAATTACTTTTACTTTTCCTAAAAGAAAAAAATATAATTCTTTTCCATATTTGGCTAACCTCTTTCTTGGAGGAAAGATTTTGGACATCTATAAATAGAAGACCCCCTTCTCATACCATACCACAATAGCATCCACAGTATAGTCGTTAAAAGAGTTTGGTTTAGGGGGAGATTTCTCCCCCTAGGTTTATGTTTTTAATATTAGTTTTTATAAGTAAGCCATTTGGCCAAACCATATTAATAGTATGTTTTTATTATAGTTTTTTGTAGTCTGATTTATCATCTTATGGTTTGCAAACTAAAAGCTTCCGCATGACGCCCTCTCGATTTCGAACCCAACAAGTTGTTCCATGTAAATCTCCTCATTTAGGTCTTCATTTAAAAAAATAATTTTTATATCCATTTGATGAATTTACAACTCAAAAATTGCAACAATAGTAATTCAAAGTCTAATGAATGTAATTCTAGCTATCGAAGAAAAATTATCAAAAAATTCTTGGACTTCTAGTTATTTAAACCCTTTAGCAACTAGTCTAGCCTTATATTTATCAACTGTTCCATCTGATTTTAACTTTTTCTGTAAGCTTTATTTGTACTCAATTATTTTACAACTCGGTCATAAATCACATAACTTTTAAGTTTTATTAGAAATTAGTGATTTCATTCCATCATTTCCAGCCTCTTTTCAAAACATAGCATCATATGAAGATAAAACTTAGTTTAAAGTGAGAGGGTCATCTTCAATATTAAAAACATGAAAATAGGACCAAAGACTTTTCTTTCCTAGCTCTTTTAGTTCTTCTTAGCTTAAAAATCATTATTTTCTTTGTTTTTCAAAATAGAAGTAGAAGAACTAGGTAGTGATAAAATATTTTCATCAATCCTTTGACACCCATTGTTTTTAGAATCAAAAGAAAATTTATTTTTATGAAAAATAGCATCACCTAATTCTATTATAATACTATCTTCAGGATTAAAAAATCTATATGTTGTACTATTTGAAGCATAACTAAGAAAAATACTAGTGATAACTTTATTACCAACTTACAGATTTTAGGATCCATTAAACTTACATAGGCTAAGCAATCCCAAACTCTTTGATACCTCAAATTTGGCTTGTAATATTTCTACAATTCAAAAGGTGTTGATTTAATTTTTTTTATGTAGCACATGATTCAACACATAACAAATAATCAAAAGAGCTTCACCCCCAAAAAATTAGAAGTGCACCTGACTCAATAAGTATGGCATTAGTTAACTAACCAAAGTTCTATTTTTTATTTACCCTACACCATTAGATGTAGGAGAATAAGGAGGAGCAGTTTCATTAATTATACTTAATGATCTACCAGAAAAATTAAACTCATTAGACTCATATCCACAGCCTCTATCACTTCTAGTTCTTTTTATTTTCTACCAAATTGATTTTCAACTTCATAGAAATAAGTTTAAAAATTCTCAAAATCATCACTTTTATTTTTAATCGAGTAAATATATGTAAAATTAGAAAAATCATCAATAAAAGTGATGAAATATCTATTTTCTCCACGAGTAAAACTTTTTCAAGTTCACAAACATCAGTATGAACTAACTCTAATAAACTAGTATTTCTTTTAACTTGAAAATGAGGCTTTTTCATGATTTTTTCTTTACCACAAGCTTCAAAATATTTCAAATGTTTTTTGATCGTTGGAATTAATCATAAACCACTCATGATTCTCATGTAATGATCACTAATATGACACAAATGAGCATGCCAAAAATTAGTAGAAGAAAGCATAAAAACAGAAGTGGAAGTTTTATTTATTTCAATATTCACTTGAACACCCCATCACAAGCATAACCTTTTTCTATAAAAATACTATTTTTCACAATTTCATATTGGTCAGATTGAATAATATGGTTCAAGCCTGGTTTATTAAAAAAAACTAGACATTAATTTTTTTTTCATGAAAGAAGTATAATGTACTTCCTTTAGACTCAATACTCTTCCAAAAGTGAAACTCTTTTTTTAAGTTAAAACCGAGCATAGAGCCCTTTTATAAAAACAAAATAGAGTTATTTACAAAGGCCAGGCCCAAAAGTGACCTAGCCCAGAACAGAACAGAACAAAACAAATCAACCCTGATATAGACAAGCAATCAACTCATTTAGGAAATTATACATCACATGCCCCATCTATTCATGTTCTTAAAAGTTATGGCCCTGTCAATTTCTCTATAGTGGTTTCTGGTGTTATGCATTCTTCCTATGATTCAAGATTTTTCTCAAGATACTTTTTACTAGCTCAATGATCCACGTTAATCCATGTCTAAGCTAAGTACCAAATCACTTATTGTTCATTGTTCTTTCTCTTTTTCTTTGATCGATGGGTTAGGCTTTAAAGAAGCTATATCACCAACAAATTTAAATAATTGAAAAAACAATGAAAATAAATATTGTGGTTGTAACAATATTCCCTCGTCTTTAAAAAGGAGAAAACAAATAGATTTGGTGATTGTATTATGTGGATATTCATACAAACACACCCCAAATCTCACTAGGTGTAAGTACTTATATCCTCTGAAATTGCCTCACACAATAGACATCACCCTTTCCATCAAACCTTTTAGATTTGGAATGTCCCTCTAGAGTCCTGTACATCTCAATTACAATCTGTTACTTTTACTCATGTTTACTTTATATAATCTTCATATGTCTATAGATTTAAATCTATTTTCCTTTGTTAAAATTTTTTAAATCGACGGTCTGAGCTACACAAGCTAATACCACCACCAGATTCTCAAACTATTAAGAAGAAATAAAGATAATAGTCATTTGATTTTTTGTGAAAGGTTTTACCACTAGCAACACTAAATATTTTCTTTGCTAGTTCCAAATTCACTTAAGAGCTTCCTTCACCTATAGTAAGTTCTCTTATTAATACTATTATGTAAATCCTACTCCAAAAAATTATAATAGCCTCCCTGAATCTAAATATTGTGACTCTTAATTGGATCTTCTCATATATGATACTTTATCTGAATTTAGAATCCTTCTTTATGTAGTTGGGATGTACCCAAAGTTATTAAATTGAAATTACCTACAAAATCAAAAGCTAGGTTAGTTAAAAAAAATCATTAAGAGTGTTACCTTTTCAGAGGAAATGTACACTCTTACTGATAAAATGTTAAGTGTTTTTATGAAATTGATATCTATTGTAACACTCCATGGGACCTCTCAGGTTCCCTGAATAATTTATACCGTAGTCCATGAATATGATTAAATAATGATATATTGAATATCATTGTCCTTACAGTATGCTAGACGTTATCTTATTATTATGGCTTCTTCTTTTAGGCTAGTTGTGTCTTTAATTCTGTAACTTTTGCAATCACCAAGTCTCCTTCTTCATTTTTAATACAGAAAGCATAATATCTAGGACCAGGGTTTCCTTTTGAAGCACCATTTGTGTTTCCTTTTATCCAAGGGTTAGAAAGGGGGAATCCATTTCACTATACTAAATATAGAGTGACTTCTGTAACCTTGTAATGCATCAATAATATCTATCCATCTCCTCCTGTGAATATGCATCTTAAAATTGACATGAATGAACTTTAAAATTGTGTCATTTATATCTCAATACACCTTTCTCTCATGGTAAGAACTTTCATAAAGAATGATATTTTTTCTTTTCCATAAAAAAACAAAACATGAAAATTGAGAGTACCCTGAATGTAGTTTGTACTCGGTTGTTATGTTCAAACTTTCTCCACAATCTGATACTTTGCTTCAATTTTAACCTTGATAAATAATGTTTGTTGGCCCACAGTAATGATTTTATACTTTTTCTTCCACTTCTCCTATGAGAAACACATGATCTATTTTGCTAATATAGGCCTTATTTGAGCATTAGTTTCTTTTATTATGAAAAAATATTTGAGTTCAAGGTTGATATGATATTAATGATATCTTACATGTATATTTTTTTGGTGGTGCCTAATTAGAGTGGATAATCATTATTATAGATATATTGAGTTAATTTTGTGAGCTCACTTGTATATATATCGTGTTGGATGAATTGGATATCATCTTTAGAGTTGGTTGTGAGTCTTACATCCTCATTCTATGCATATACATTCATGATATACTGGTACCATAAAACATTATTTTTGAATGAAATGAGATACTTTTATGAAAACCCTCACAGTGAACACAAATTGGGAGGAAGAGTTGAGATTGAGATCTGAGATACAGTGTAGGAATTGCGAACCCCTCATGGTTCCTACCTAATATTTGTGATCTTGATGGGTGTATATAAAAATTCATGTAATGGATTTTATAATTTATCCCATCCACATTACATTATATGTTATTTAGATTCGCATCTTGCCTGTTTTTCTTAGTTTCCTTGACTTATGTTTGAAGTTTGTGTACTTCTCATTTATATCTTTGTTGTTGTTGTTTTTATGTACTTGTATATATATTAGAACTGTCAGTGGAGAAGTCATGAGCTACCATTCAGGACTTTTTTGCTTGTAGGTGATGTTCTCATAGTATATTTTACTTATTTTATTTTCTGTTTTGCTCAGTCGGTCTATGATACATACTAAGTATAAGTGGATCATACTCACCCCTACTGTGCCCTTTTGATACGGATCCTATCATAAGTATCACTCACAGAGGCTGATTCTTGTGATAGAGTTGGGGATATTTCAAGGTACTAGCCACTCTAAGCTTATTAGAGTTGACTTTAAGCCTCTTCTAAGTATGAGTTGTCTTTATTCTTATTTCATATCTATGGTAGAAAATGAGTAAGTGGTCCAAATTTGTGAAGTCTCATGGACCGACCTCTCCATAGCGACAACAACTATGAACACCTCAGTTTCTTTCCTATCAGTCTTCTCTACTATATGTGGGTCAATCTGAACCCTAGTTTGTCCCTCATCCTTAAGGAAGCCATCTATCTCAGTACTATCAACTGCATTATCTAAAGAGACAGAATACGTATTCTCAATTCTGAATATTATATTAGATGCTCTTATGTTATGACAATAAATTTTGGAATTGGATTTTATGGATATTTTTCATGTACCGTTGTACTTATATTTCATGTTTATCTTGACTTTGTTCTGGAAGTCTCGTATGGGTGTTTATTATCGTATACTTCGTGACATATAATTTATGTTTACCTACTATTTAAGACTTCAAAATTAATAATATATTATATATGAAATTCTTTCTTATATATATATATATATATATATATATAGTATTTCATTCTAAATAGTTAAGGTAAAAATTTTAGGGTTAATGAAAATAATTATTTTTTAGGAAAAATGATATAAAATGTCTCTTGGATTAAATTTCATACACAAGAAATGGCCCACTTATTATTTAATATCTAAAATGGCCCTCCGTCTAATGTTGCTACCTTAAATGGCTTCTTTTTTTTGGTTAAACAGAGATTAGATTACATAACTAAATAAGAGTTTACAAAGATGGATATTAGCCTGGATCCAAAATAACACCCTCTTGGGGTTTATTACAAAGGGGAATGTATCTTTCAAACATACTTCCAACGTTGTCTGCCCAGACTACTTTCTGGGCAAACAATGGTGGAACTAACAAAATGATAGGTTCACTAGTGATTTGGTTACTTGCACCTTTCTTGGCTAGTAGATCTGCCACCTGGTTTTGTTCACTATAGCAATGTTGTACTGGAGGTGCCCCTATGCTTCTAAGTCTTGACCTGCATTTATCCAAAAGCACATGGTAGAGTAGATTATCATTTGTTATCATGTTAATAACCTCATTTATCCAAATATTAGAGACTTTAGTGTATATTTGGTGCTCCAATAAGGGTCCTTGGACTAGATTACTTAGAGGTGAGAGATTGGGTATCCACCTATCAAACCATAAATTTATATTTTGGCCATCATGGATCTTCCATAAGCCAGTTTTTTGCATATCTCCCAACCTTTGAGCATGGCTTTCCAGGTTGTAGAGTTAATGCAGCTGTTACTGCACTTTTTCTTGGAGATCTTAGCCTAGAGGCTGTTGTGGCTATGGTTGTATCTCCAAGCCAAGCTATTAAGAGAGGAGAGGTTCTTATAAGAAGCTTTGTGGATTCCAAGTCCACTTTTTTCCTTTAGTAGGGTAATGGTTTTCCAATTTAGGAGATGCATCCTTTTTTTGTCTAAGGTGGTACCCCAAAGAAAGTTTCTCTGGTTCCTATCTATGATATTAAAGATGTGAGTAGAGAGGGCTATATACTGCATGATGTGATTGAGTATATTGCTCAAAGAAGCCTTGATTAGGGTGGTTCTCCTTGCCATGTTGGGCATCTTTGTTTTCCACCATGCCAATTTGGAATGAAGGTTGTCCAAAATAAATTGAAAATCCCCATTGGTGGGTTTCTTGTGGAAGGTTGGAAAACCAAAATATTTTTCAAAGTTTTCCCTAACAGGAATGGTTAGGAGATTTGAGAGATTTACTCTATCAGCATATGAACAGTTACTAGAGAAGATGACTTTAGACTTAGAGGAGTTGACTTTTTTACCTGAAAAGTGACTAAAGCTATTAAGAGTAGTCATGATGGTTTGATAGTTCTGAGTGTCAGCTCTGGTAAATAAGGTAAGATCATCTGCAAAGAACAGATGGGATATTTTAGTTCCCCAGTGGCAATGGAGATGGAAGTCTAGTTGAGGATATCTACTTCATGATCAGTCCTTCTGGAAAGCAACTCCATACAGAGAATAAAGATATAAGCAGACATAGGGTCCCCCTGTCTGATACCCCTAGTAGGCTTGAAGAAAGTAGTCTTACCTCTATTTACCAAAATAGATATAGTGGTGAGACAAGACATAATGAGCTTAATCAGATTCAGGGGAAAGTTAAAGAAATGGAGATCTTGCCTAACAAAAGACCACTCAATTATGTCAAAAGCCTTTTCAAGGTTAATTTTAAGAATCATATTAGGCTTCTTTCCTTTCATTTTTGCAAAGTGGGAGATGAATTCCTGTACCACAATGGCATGATCAGAAGCTCTTCTGTGGGTGAGAAAAATGGATTGGCTATGGCTAATGATGTCATTGAGAAGAGGTTTTATCCTATTGGCTATGATTTTTATAATGATCTTGTATTGAGTGTTACATAAGCCAATAGGTCTAAAATTCTTAAATTAACAGCATTCATGCATTTTGGGATTAGGTATAAGAGAGTCTCATTGGCTCTACTATCCATGGTGCAAGTAGTGAAAGTATCCTTATAGAAATCCACAACAGATTGATTCATCAGTTTCTAATATTTTTAGTAAAGAAAAGGATGCATTCCATCTATTTCTGGTGCTTTAGTAGGATGAAAAGAGAAGATAGCTCTCTTAATTTCTTGATTAGAAGGAATGGTTGTCAGATTTTGATGGTAGTCAGAAGAGATTGAGCTTTTTTTTGAAAGATTTGGTTGATACCTCCTGGGGGAAGAGGAGTGGTCAGTCTTGTAGAGATTAAAGTAATAGGTGTAAATCCTATCCTTTATCTCTTGATCTGAATAGGCCCAATTCCTTGCCTCATCTTTTAAGGAGTTAATCCTATTTCTTCTTCTTCTATTGATAGTAGATGCATGAAAGAATTTAGTGTTATTGTCCCCCTTAGTTAGCCAGTTAATTCTGGATTTAGGTCTCCAAAATTCCTGTTCTTCAGTTAGAATATCACTAAACTCTTTAGTCAGGGTTGATTCTAGGTCATGGAGGAAATTGCTGAAGGGGTAGCTAGCAGATCTTTGGATTCCAGCTAATCTGGCTAACAGAGTCTTTTTTTATGAAAGATGTTCCCAAAGACTTACTTATTCCAGATTTAGGCTTGGGATCTAAAGTGAGCTATGGCTACAGTCAGGTTTCTTTCATCATGAATGGAATTCTTAACTAGAGAAGGGAAAGAAAGATGGAAGCACCACATGGTTTCCATCCTGAAAGGCTTTGAAGGGGGGGTTGGCTTTAGTAAGGTTGATAAAAAGGGGACAGTGGTTAGAATAGGTTCTGGGGAGGTTTAAAATAGAGGAATCAGGGAAAAGGTTTATCCAGGCTTCATTAGCCATACACCTATCAAGTCTTTCCAGGATTAATGATTGTTTATTCCTTCATCTTTTGTTGGTTCAAGTGTATTTACTCCTTTTAAAGCCTAAATCTATTAATCCACGGGAGTTAATACAATTCCAGAAATAGAGGCTCTAGAGTTATTCTGAATGTTCCCTCTAAATTTTTTTGAGGCGTTCAAGACCTTATTAAAGTCCCCCCTAATAACCCAAGGCTTATTACAGTTAGGATTATTGATAAAGTTATTAAAGCTTATGAGTTGATCCCCTAAGGAATTCCTACTCTGGAACAGGTTACTAGCATAGATGACAGAAAGGTACCAGAGAGAAGGAGGTTTAAGTACCTAGACAACTGTGTGGATAGCTTGAGAGAAGATGTAGATTTCAGCCAGGATAACATGGTCCTCCATCTACATGATAACTATTCCTCCAACATTACCAATAGCAAGAAATTAAATATTATTGGAGAAGCCGAGGTATTCAGCAATACCTTTGTGATCAGGCATTCTGGTTTCCAAGAGGGCTAGAATGGCTAGTTTATCAATATCAACTATGGATTTGCAGTGCTTTTTCAAGTCAAGGTTGTTGGCCCCCCTAGCATTCCATATGATGCAGTTTATCATAAGTTGAATGGTTGGGTTGGGGCTCTCCCTCATTGGTGTCTTGCCCTTGTCCACTTAGGTTGGATCCGTAGCTTTTCTCTTTTTGGATAGAGGTGCTATCTGGGAGATGTAATAGCTCAGGCTTGTCTTGGTCAAAAGAGATAGTTCCATGGTTAAAGCTTAGAGATCTGGGGGTAGTAGAATGATCTCTATTTCGCTTACCACCTCTTCAAACCTTAAACTTAGTGTCTTTTCTAACATTCTTACATCTGTTCTTGGGATCATTAAGGAACCCAATATCTTTTTTATATCTCTGTTGTTCTCTTTTAGTGCTTCCATAGTTGTCTCCATCTCGCTCAGCTCTGGATGAACATTGGTAGGGGTTAGGGTCTGTGGTGTCCTTATTGTTAGGTTCTGCAAGCTTTGTATGAACTTAGGTCCTCTCTCTATTATCCCAGGAATCCTGGGTGGAAAGAAAGGAAGCATCAGACTTGCCTGATTCAGTAGTTCTGGGAGCAAATCTTAGGGTGAGGGGTATAGAGATGATTAACTGATTAGATTTAGAAGTGATGTCAACTATATATTTTGGACTATTGCACCCAACCCTTAGTTTATCCCCTCCATTATCAATTGAGCAAGGTATTGCTGGTTTTGGATAATTAGGGTGATTTCCTTCCCTTCTATCTTGATATGGAGTAGGACAGCTTGACCAATCTACCCCATCTTGATCCAGAAGTCTGGTATGTGTGTCGAGGGTGGAGGCTCTAAAATCAGTACTATGGAATTTAGGAAGAACTCATATTTATATTTAGAGGGGATGGTAGTAACTTCTGAAGTAATGGTGATGATGGAAAGAGTTCCATTTTGAGGAAGAACTTATTTTCCTCTCTCATCATTACCCCTAGCATTAGGCGTCAGAGTTTCAGGGCTGATAAGATGGTTCTATTCAGCCAGCAAAATGGATAAGGGAAAAAGAGGGTTTGTGTCTCGAGGGAGACTGTTAGGATCAGGTATAGAAGGTTCTTTAAGGATGACTGATTGATTATAATGGTATTCTGCCATTGACTTTGTTAAAGGGGTATCTAACCTTGATTGGTTGAGATTGTTTGGGTCCTTAATAATATTAAGGGCTTGTTGGGCCTCGCCCAAATTCTTAGTAAAGTCCCGATAAGAATATTTAGGGCCCTAGTTCTTTCGACAAGTTTTTAGGGCCTTATTTAAGTCTTTGTGGGCCGTATCAGGAAAGGACAAAGAAATTGGGCTCACAGAGGCCCTATGTTCCTGGGAAAGAGATCTTTTCCTCGATGGTCCAGGAAGTAATGGGCCTGACCCATTTTGTTTAGTTGCAGGGTTTGTTTGGGCCCTTTTTTAGGCGTCATCCTCCTACAACCCTTTCCCTTTGGTAGTTTCTTTCCTTACCGGTGACGGCGTCAGAATTGGTTATTGTAGATTGTAGGTATCAAGAAACTAAACTGAGTTGGCATCATACCTCTTTACCTTGATATTCTGCGTGGAAGCTTCTCCTTTTTCCCGTGTTCCTTTTGAGTTAGAATTATGTTTCTTTTTACTCCTGGGGAATTTCACCATTTGCCATTCCTGCTCACCGGTTTCCTTCAAAGGTGTATCCAATTGCTTTCTAGTTAAAGGAGGTGGTATGGCTTGTTCCCTAAATCCACAGTTGTTCACCGTGTGACCCAAGTGCCCACACGATGTGCAAAGAAAACCCTCCCCCTTATATACCAGGGATTGTCGATATTTGCCAATCTATATTATGGTTCTGACTGGTACTTCCAGAGGAATCTAAACACGAATATTGGCATACCATCCTCGCAGTGTCGAAGACGTGCATGAGTTAATTTTTAGTAACTAGCCAATATTCCTCCCGATTTTTCCCAGAATTGGACCATCATAAAACTTCGTCGGTAGTTTTGGAAGTCGAATCCAGACCACAGTGGTTTGAATCTGAGTTTCGCTTGGAACAAAGTTCGGTTCCCATCTTCTTACTGACACATAGAACCCTACTACAAACCAAGGGCATTCCTGAAGAATCTTTTTTTGGCTTTCTACCTTCATCAGTTTAGCTGTAAAGAAGTCCTCTCCCAGATCTATTAAAATCACACTTTCGTTGAGTTTCCAGAGGTCACGCAATTTGTTTCGCAAGAATAGATGGTTTATCCTCTTGCCTAGAACTTTGATTATCACCGAAATTATCCATGAAGTATAGAGGCATGTTTTTTCTTTCGGTGTAAGCTCAATAATGTTTGAGATTGGATCGATCTGTTCTTCAGGTTACAGAACTGAAAGATCTACAAATTGGTTTTGAGTTGATGGAAGCTTATTTTGGAGAGTCTCCAGATATTAATTCCTCGTTGGTTTATCTATTGCCATTTGGCAATTCTATTCATCAGGGGGGTCCAGTGGAGGGTTGGTCATTCCCATCATCATTGCTTGTGGTCACTCGTTGTTTCAACGGTGGATTTAGAGAGGGTGGGGTCTTTCTCTCTCTAAGAAACAATCAATATGACCATTTCTTCACTCCACTATTCTTTTTTTCTTTTTTTTCTACACTTATTTAATTAAAAAGCTTTTTCCTGTGCTATTTAAGAAAAAAAATCCTTTTTGCTGTTTTTTTAAACTTTTTCGGCTTCAACCATTTTTAAAAAAAAAAAAAAAAATCATTGGTATTTTTTCACTATGCTTTTCCTTTTAAAAATAAAAAAAAATTGTTGCTCCTTTTGTAAAACCTTTTTTGCTCTTCTAATTATTTCACTTCTTTTATGAAAAAATGAACATACATTTCATTTTATTATTTTGTATTTATAATTTTATTTATTAGGTCAGAACACATGATATTCAAATAAATATCTATATCGACACATTATATAATTATTTATATAATATCGATACACATTTATTGTAATAACCCTCCAGGTTATTTCCTGAATTTTCATGTTTTTTCTGCATTTAGAGCTTTTCTTATAGCTGCCCTAAGTTATTTATGACTTGCTGGGACTGACAGTTCGATTATCGGATAGTTTTCTTTATTTTGTTGTCACATAACTATTTTGGAGCTTTTGAAGTTGAGAAAATGGTCTTAAGTCACAAAAATCAGGTAAATGATCTAGGATGTCCATTCCGATGGTTCTGTTAGCTCTGAAATATTGGTTTTAGTCTAGGGAAACCCTTGGTCTAGGTACTTAGACTTTCGAGATCATTTTAGGCTATTAGGTGAATTTTGATAAAAATGAAACCTTAGGTGTGGGATCCACATTCTATCGAAATAACCTCGGATGGAAGTTTTGATGGTTTCGATAAGTCTAAAATGTTGAATTTAGTAGGCAACATAGTTAATTTGCATGCAGAGGGTTCCAAACGAATCTTGGTCACCCAGTCGGAGTCCGTTGGAACTTAGAAAACTTGGTTGGTGCAGCCGCTTTACTAGTTGAGAACCGCCTAAGCGGAGGTTGGGAAGTTTGGTTGGGTTCACTAAAATGGGTCTTTCGACACTTAAGAGGTGACTGCTAAAGCAGTCATCCCTGTTAGTTTATATATATATATATCATTTTCCTTAAATTTTAGCTCCATCTTAGAAGTGTTAAAACTCCATTTTTACTTGAGAGAGGTCAAAATTGATAAAACAACCTTGGATTGGAGCTGAGATTGAGTTGGAATCAGTAAAGTGATAAACTTCTTGTCTTAATCTCATAAGTTTCTAGTTGAATTCCCGCTTAATTCTCTAATTAGTTCTTATACTTCCCGTTTATATTTGGGTTGTTTTGGGGCTGATATAGGGCTCGAATTGTGCTTATTCTTTGGGCAGATAATCCTTGAGTTGATAGGGATGCTATGAAGATTTAAATTTTATGATTCCACAAGTAGACCACACAGAAGATTTTAGCTTGATTTCTAATCCAGAGCATATTTTTGTAGTATGGGTATCGATATTCTCTTCTGGACGTATAGAACATTATATTTCTAACGTGACAGTGGTCGAAGGCTTCTCAGAAGGGAAAAGCTTCGTTATAGAGGTTCTTGCATACTTTTGGCAGTTTCCAGGTAGGCTAGTTACCCTTCTCTCAGACTTTGATTTATTACAGTATTAGTGCGATATTGTGCTAGATATGGGTGGTTTTTTATGGCTCGGACTCTCATATAGTGTATTTCTGCTTATTTTACCCAATTAAGGGCCTTTTGAGTAGATTTTGGCTTTGGTCTTCCTTGATTTGTCATGGCCCAATTTCTCAGGTCATGATGGCACATACCATAACCCATCAGTAGGCAAGCTAAATTATAGCCTGAAATGCTAATAATGAGCTTATTGGTGGAAGGTTTATGAAATACTGAAAATAAAGCATATAATTGGATGGTAAATAGATAAATATAGATGCAAGATACTAAATAAAAGCAAAGAATGAGAAAAGTCTACAAAAGAGTATTCCATTACCTAATAAGGTCGGTACAAGAGCCACTAAATAGAAAAGATGAGTATTGAATAATGTCAATATACAGGTAGTCTCGAAAGTAAATACTATTTAAATATAATAAAAGGAGTGAAGATCAGCTCCGTCCCTGAAAGTTACCCTTTCTTCGAGTCTTTAAAGAAAGCTGGATGTAACATCAATGCTGATGAATAGTATTTATGTCTGCATCAGAAAAAGATACAGAAATATAGTATTAGTACTAAAATAATGGGTACTCAATAGTCATCATCGACTTACTAAGCTAAATCATAATAACAGCAGAATAAAATGCGAGAATATAAACAAAATTTAGGGAAAAAGGGCAAACCTGAAATAATACTTCGGCTAACAGGAAATAACTAATGAAGAAAATAAAGTCAAAGAAATACAAGCTAAATACATCCTAACAGGGCCTCCATAAGCTCAGAAGGCACAAACAAGAGTAAATAACCCAACTTATCCTCCATAAGTCTGATGGATACAATCAAATAATAATAATTTAAAAAACTGATAACCAAAACCAAACCTCTGAACCCCTTTCATACCATAACCAACCGAACTCAAATCGAATTCTTAACATAATAAATAAACAATAAACGCCAGACTAGAATCAGACTCTAGTATCATATATTCCATACTCGAATCGAGAATTTAGCACCATAAGTGAAATAGTAAGTGTCGGACTTGAACCAGTCTTTAAAGTAAGTACAAGGTAACAAGTCTAGTCAAGAGTTGGAAAGATTTCTAAATCATAATAAGGCTTAAGAATATATGTAAGGAAATAAAAGAAGGCCTCCTAGGTCTACAAGGATTTAATTAGGATATTGACCTTAAAGAGGGCCGGCGGGGCCCCACTACTGCATTCAAGAGTCCATACTCAGGTAATTTATACCAAAAATCTAGACTAAGGCTTTAAATTTCTACTACTAGGTGTTAAATAAGTCTTCCTAAGATAATAATTTAACTTAAGGGAAGGAGGAATGAGTCAATTCTACCAAAAGGCAGCTCTTTAATCAACTAAACATTCCAAATATCGCTAAACATGAAACTAAGCCATAAATCCCACTCTAAATCTAGTATAATACTATACTAATATCATAATAAATCTCAATCTATGAGAAAATTAAGCTAGCCTGAACGCCAATGAAGTACTAAAAAGTCTACAAAATTAGAGCTTTTCCTTTCCAAGAAGCCTTCTCACGATGTCATGCTATCAAAATAATTATCTACACATTAATATGAGAATAGAAATACCCATATTGAATATAAATGCTTCGAATTCAAAATCGAGCTAAAAATCCCATGTGGGACCCACTTGTCGAATCCCAACTTTGAATCATCAAAATGTCCCTTTAAGATCAAGAATCATTTAACCTAAAAAAAGGGTGAAATTTAAACACAAATGCTCCCTCAAACCAGCCCACAAAGAATCTAGGGTTTAAGTTTAAATTGGAGAATTAACTAAGAAATTAATAATAACTAACAGAAATTTAGATGATACAATGCCCCCAACGTACTCTCCAATTCACCCCGAACATCCAATGATCAAAAACCCAAAATTCTTTAAGCCTCCAAGGGTTTTATGGACTTGGAACTTAAAATAAATGATAGAAAATTGGGTTCCATAGTATTAAATACTACTAGGTGTCTCTTCATCGCGATTGTGGGGACCCTATAATGAATGTAATAGTTGCCCTGATTTACCTTTCGCAAACACGGAGACCAGCCCACAACAGTGATAGCTACTGAACTTAGCCTTCGAGAATGTGGCTAGGTGATTACGATCGTGATAGCCATTCACTTTAGCCTCCGCCAACTGAAGCTTGCACCAACTATTTTCACCGTGTCAAAACTCTAAACGAACCTTCAGAGTTCGTTCGAGATTTTGTTTATACAAACAAACTATGTTACTCAACCAAGTTAAGCATGTCACACAAACGGATATAAAATGAGAAAACAATACCAAAACCCAAAGTAAGGCTTCTAGGACAAAGCCGAACCACACAATACCATAATAGAGAAAAAATACATAACAAAGATACAATAAATCTCCCAAAATCTGATGTTACAGTGTAAGAACCAACTAAGTACATCTCAAAACCAAAATATACAAATTCATAATCCAAAAGGAATATAATATGTCTCTAAAGTACAAAACAAGACATGAACTTGATAAGAAGAGCTAGTAGATCAACTCTGGAAGCATAGACTGGTCTCTACCTCAAAATACTGAAAGCACCGCCCGAATCAACTATCGTGCGGCGCACTCATACTTGGATCTGCACCAAAAAGGCACAGTAGGGATGAGTAAGGTCTACTTGTATTCAATAGGTATCATATCCAACAGAGCAAAGTAGAAAATAAAGCATATAAAATACACACTATGGGCATAGTACCTGCAATCAGAAAATATTCTCGTTAGTCCACACCATCTTCACTAAAAGAGGACAATATACACATGAACCAAATACTAGTGCAAGAAATAAGCACAAATAGATATGTATCACATCAAGAACAAAAATACAACATAGAATATACACAGTGTATGAAATACAATGAGGATGATAATGATAATGTGATACACGAGGTTGTCGTACAACCTTCGTATACACCTACTGAGTTGTGCTCCCGAGGTAGGACCCATGGTGGGTTTGTCAATTCATAGAAAATCTAATATCTAGTATCAATCCAATATCTGTAACTCCTCTCCGGCACATACATCGGTAGAGGTTTTTTAAAGATGTCACATTTTTTGTCAAAAAAAGACAGTATTTCCATGATAGTGCCAATATTTTATGAATGTAAATTATATGAGCATGCAATGCTCACAACCAACCAGAATGAGAATTTCCAAATCCAACAAATTTATCAACCATGTGAGCCAAAGACCACTCAATATGCCAACCATCCATGAATCCAATATAGTTCATAAACCAATAGAGCAAAATATACTAAAAATATTCCATTTGACACCACATACATACCAAGTTAAATATTTTCCACCAAGAAAACAACCAATTATGTAATTACCAGGCCAGTAACATCATATAAGACTCCACACAATCACACATAATAAATAATATCTCAAAACCACCAAACAACAATAATACAAGACCCCAAATGGGTACAAAAAATAATAAAGCCATTTCTATGATTATTTCTCATACCCATAACATGATTTTACACTAATATTAACTACTCAACCTAGTTTGAAGGAAGTTAAGCCATAACCTACCTCAAATACTTAATACTGGTCCAAAAAGCCTTCAACACAGAGCTTTCTCCTCACGAATGAACCTGGAATTAACTAAAATATACAAATATAGAATCTACATGTCAAAAGGAAGCCAACAATACCCATATTGCCCACTCTCGAGTCGGGGTCAAAACGGACCCCGAAATGAGTTTTCAAAAAACAAAGGTAAAAGCAAAATTTAAGTCTAAAATATCATTGATTAAAGGAAATTATAGAAGAAAATCCAAGTGAAATGGGTTGAAATTAGGGTTTCGATCAAAGAATTACTAATTTAGGCCTTCTGGGCCAAAATCTCCAAATTCCACTTTTGAATTCAAGTTTTAACAAGATTTTAATGACAAGAATCAAAGAAAAATAATTTAAATAAAGATTTGGAGTTTACCCAAGATCAAAAATGAAAGAGATTGCCCAGAAACTCAAAAACCCCAAGCTTCAAGTCTAAAAATGGTGAAAAATAAAAAAAAAAAAAAAGGTATAGATAATGCCCAGGTTTCGCTTTCGCAATACCCGCTTAGCCTACAAGTGTTGCCTAATCGACCCGATTGTCTCTTAAGTGACAAGCACTTACACAATGGGGGAGTTGCTTATGTGATACCCCCAGTTGGCAGCTTGGTCACTTAAGTGACCAGATTTTCCCGTACACGAGCTTCGCTTAAGCGACCAAATACCGCTTAAGCGGATGTACCAACTGAGTGGTGCATCAGCCGAAGACTTGGAAAATTTCAAGTCTTTGCAGACCCCTCACGATTTATTTAGAATCCCAAGAATGTAAATGAATTATGTTGTCTTATCAAATTTAATGCACGGGGCTCAATGGCGATATCAAATTTTTGAAATAACATCATTTTTACAAAACTGACACTCAAAACCCAATTTAACAACTTTTTAAATCAAGGTTCAAAATGAGATATAAAAATCGTAAAATCATACCAACCATGTTACCAACCTAAATGATGATCCGCATTTGTTGGCATAGTTCATTTTGCCATCCGACACGTAGAACAACAAATGTTGACCAAAGTCAACTATAAAGCCTTTTTAATCACCAAAAATACAAACTCATACAAATCACACTGAAATGCATTAGGAATCACATCCCAATAATATCACAAAGTAACTATAGAGAGGGGTAAAATTATCAAATCACTTAGAAAATGAAAAATTCACAAAAATCACCAAGAATCAAGTCATTACATCATCCACCACTAAGAATCTAGTTCATTCTCAAATAAAGGCAAAGGAAATACTTGAATCAACAAAAAGATGGGGATAACTAGCACGCATATTAAACTCAACCTCCTAAGTAGCCTCATCTACAAGTCAATGTCTCCACTGGACCTTAACTGCTGGAATATCTCTAGAATGCAAACATCTAACATCCCTGGATAAAATGGAGATGGGATCCTCAACAAAATACAACCTCTCATCTAACTTGATGGAATCACAACGAATGACATGAGACTCATCTGGAATATAAATCTAGGTTCAATGCTAACACATAAGCCATATCCCCAAAAGTCCAAAGAATCTCAGAAGTCTAATATACCTGGGGCTAAGCTAACCCCTCTCCCTAAACCTCATCATGCCCTTCATGGGCGACAAACAAAGGAAAACTCGATCACCAACACTAAATCTCAAGGCACAAATTCTATGAGCTGCATAACACTTATGCCTACTCTGAGCTGCTCAAAGTCTATCATGAATGATCCAAACACTATCATAGGACTCATAAATCAAGTTTGTACCTCGAGGTCAAATTTCAAAAACCTCAAACTAACCAACTAAAGACCAATAATGTAATTACCCTCTTGATTATTTTCTATCCTTATGATCATATTTGTTATTTAGAGATTTTTTATAGTTTCTCAAGTAATTTATGACTTATTGGAACTAACAGTTCAATTATCAAGAAGTTTAGTTGGCTTTTAGAGTCAATATCTTATTTTAAAGCCTTTGCTAATTCAAATTGGCTACCGGCTAAAAACTTTAGTAAAACAACCTCATATGTCAATTTTGACTATTACAACAACTCTGTAACACCAATTTTAGGTTAGGTGGGCCCTTGGTTTAGGTACCAAGGCTCCCAAATTAATTTTGGGGTATTGGCCAAAAGTAAGAAAAAAGGCAAGTGGGTGTGGGACCCAATTTTTATTAAACTAACCTCGGATGGAAATTTTGACTGTGCCATTAAGTTTAGTACATCAAATTTGATAGGGTATCATAGTTTGTTTACATATACAGGATTTTGAATAAATCCTAAAAGGTTGGTAGAAAATAGGATAAATTTTGATGTTTCAGCTAGTGCACTACTTAAGCGGCCATTTGGGTCGCTGAAGAGAAGGTCCACTAAATTGCACAGCTAAATGCTTAAGTGGTCAGGATAGCCTAGCGAAGCATTGCTTAAGTGGCACCCTTATCTCTTAAGTCATTGCCACATAAGCGGTATATGCACATATGCCAAAGTGCCACTAGGTCACTTAAGCGGTGACCGCTTAAGCAACCCAATGTCCGCTTAAGAGACATTCGCATACCTAAAAGGGTATAAATACCCCTACTTAGCCCAATTTTCACTATTCTTCAACCATTCTCTAGAATATTGAGCCCTAAAATGTGAGAATTCTTGGGAGAATCAATTATGGGTGATTGTGGAGCTTTAATATAGTCAATTTATGTAGTTCTTCATCAAATTTGTGGTAAGATTCTATTAATTTCATGGTTAATTCCTCCATCTTTTTCTAAAATCTCTAGAAGCTTGGTGACTTAATTGTAGCACCATTAGAGCTTGAAATTCACCCATTTTTTAGGATAAATGTTCCTTGAGCATAAAGGGATATTGTGTTAGTTTCAAATATGTAATTTTATAGATAGACCCCATATGGGATTTTTACGTAATTTTGGACCCAAAGCACAATAGTGTAATATAGGTGTTAATATTCTCGTTTTGAGGAATAGATTTTAATTTTGATAGTATAGAATCTTGAGAAAGCTTCTAGAAAAGGAAAATAAATGGTTTAGAAGATTTTTTGGGCTTTTCTTTGGCATCCAAGTAGGCTAGGTTTACCCTCTTCATAGATTGAGCTATTTTGTAGTATGGTTATGATAATATGCTAGATATGGGATGGGATTTAGGTGTTGGAGGTATGATTGATAATATTGAGATTAGTTGGACCATTTAGGCTATCTTGAAATTGTAATTTAGGCATAATTGGCTTAGTTGCTCATGTTTTAGGGAGAATTGTTATCTTGGGGAAAATTATGACTTATTTCACATCAAGAAATTAGTTTAAATACCTTAGACTAGGCAGGGGTAGAATTTGCCTAAAAATAGATTTTGAGGATTAGAAGTGAGGCCCTCCAGTCCACCTTAGGCCAAGACTTATGTTAGCTTTTGTAAACTTATTTACACATATTGTACCGTTATTAATGATTCTTTTGAGACTTGGATGAGATTGAATACTTAATGAGTGTGCTATTTTGGTATTAAGACTTGATGCTAAGTCTAGTAAAATTTGGTGGTTTATTGGTATAGTTTACTTATATAGTTTATTAGTACGGCATATGGTTATGGTCTATTTAGATGAATTTTGGTTCAAGTTCAACAATTGATGATGATATTGATACTATGAGTTTTGGCTTAAGTCTGGCAAATTATGTTATAATAATGATACTATTGAGGATGATATGAATATGATATGAGTTTCGATTCAAGTCTGACATTAAGAGTTGGAAATGCTATGATTCGGTATGGATAGTTTAATAGTTATAGCTGGTATTCGGTAGAGTTATGAATCTTTGGTTGTTTATTCCTCCTTAATTGTACCCTTCAGGATTATGGGGGTCTGCATTGGGTTATTTACTTTTTTGCACTTATTGAATTATGGGGGTCAATTTAGTAGTTATAATTATGTGATCTTTATGTTACTTTTTCGTATTTATTTATTTACTTATGCAAAGCAGTGTTGGAGTGTACTTCTAGGTTTGCCCCGTTTACCTTAGCTTACTTTATCTTGTATCTTATTGTATTTATATCATGAATTATCTTAGTCGGCCAATGATGCCTACTAAGTACTGATGTGCTATAGAAATATAACACTTTCGACACTTAAAACAAGAAAAATATGCAAATTTCTGAGGTTATTTTGTTAGATATGATGCATTTTCAGTATGTTTTGCAATAAATCATATTATGGATGACATGTTCGTGAAAAGGTATTTTTGGAGAAATTATGGATGTTTGGGACACTTTTCAACTTGATCGTGATCAAAGCATGTTCAAGAATTGAAGAAGAGTTGAAAAATGACTCCCGGTACTTACTAAATCAACATGCGGACTGCAAGTAGGACCTACCAACCACAAGTAGGCAAATCAAGTGCCAGAAGTCCAAAATCTCGAGAACTGACTTGCAGGATTTTTTCATTCGATACTTGCGTCCAGAGTCAGGACCACAGGTACTACCTGCGCCCAAGGTTAGAGCACAGGTACAGACCACATGTGGCCACCGATCCTATTTTCTCCTATTTTATTTACGCTTTGATTTTAGGGTTTTCTCATGTACTATAAATACCATTTATGTGTTTTTAGTAGGAGTTACATACTTTTGATACTCACAAACATATTTTAATTCCAAGATTTGATTTTGCTCTTAGGATTCTCTTGTATTGACTTTGGTTCATTAATTCAGTTACGATTATGGGTTTTTACACTTTTTATCATTATGATTTCATCTATGCTTTTGATTATTAATTTATTGATTTCTTCACAAGCATGAGAGACAAAACCCATAGCTAGGGTTGTGGAAACCTTAGCAGATTGTAGAATTAGGGAAAGTACTTTTGTTGTTCTGAACCAATACCCATGCATGCATTGCTTTATCTTCATTATAATAGTTCTCTTAATGGGTGCACACATGTAAGGCCCCAAAAATTCCTAGCTCGTTTCAGCTCACTCTTGCATATTAAAGCGGTCCAAGACTTAGAACATTTCACTAAGTTTAAGACTTAGTCATTTCTAAAGCCCTTAACTTTGATGAATTTATTTTTTATCTTACTGACATTAAAAAGTTGGTTTCTAAGTTGATTTATGATGAGGGTCGTCTATGGGTCATCTTGGATGAGTTTTGAATTTTTTGGACAACGTTTGAGTCATGTTTGGGTGACCAAAATAGCAACCCAATACGATTGGGTCATGTCGCATTGAGTACCACATTGGCATCAGCAACGCAGCGCATCACCCATCGAGTCGGTTATAGTCTCACTGGACATGTTTTCAGCATAACAAAATAGAGTCCAAAGGGGTATTTTAGTGTTTTTCCCTCACTTTAACATGGGATTTAGGTCCCAAAAGAGCATATTTGCCTCATTTTTCATAATTCCCTTAAATTGAAATTTTTCTCTCTCAAGAACACAAACCCTAGCCCCTTCAAGCTTCAAGTTATCTCAAGAAATCCCTCAATAACTTCCAAGAATTCATCAATTGAGGTATGTTAAAAGTTTATTTATGGGTCCTTTTCACCCATGGAGTCCAAGAACCCAAGTTTAAGTTTAATGTCATGATTTTTACATGTTCCTGTGACTTTTGCCTGTAAGATTCCATGAATTTTAAGTTTTATCATGTTTTCATGAAATTGTTGTAGTTATTAAACCCTACATATTTGAATGGTGTTGTTCACTAATTTAAGCCTCACTTTGGGGATTTAGAATCAAGATCATGCTACTAATACATGCTTTAAAAACTATTCCCATTCTTAAGCCATCATTACAAGTGTTTGATGAAATGCCTCAAAGAATAAGTTTTGAATATTAACTACATGTCATATTCTCAAAGTATTGTTATGATCTTGTTGTCATTGCTATCGAGTCCTGGGGATTATGAATACCCAAAACTTAGTTGTTTACTTAGTCTTAGCATTATTAATATGTTTTCAGACATAGCATTGTCAGTTCAGTCAGTACATCATGTCAGTAAGCTTAGTTTAATTTAGTAATTAGAGTCAGTTAAGTTAGGAGTAGGATTTAGCACCAAGCAAACCTGGGTATGGGGGCTCACCTGCCAGTTGAGGGTGTGACCTTTGGTAGCAGTCCCTTAGTTCCAAAACTACGTAGCCAGTGTAGGTTAGATATATCAACCTACTAGTTGAGGGTTGATAAAGTGTTCACCTTTCAGTTGAGGGTAACACATATCTCACCTGCCAGATGAAGGTGATTCTTTAGTGGATCCACATAGCCATTGTTAGTACCCATGGCACAGTACTGAAATCCTTCCAACTAGGGTTACAAGTTGGACCCCAATTAGCTCATTTGGTGCATGTCGGTTAGAAGATAGCTCCCACAGTCTCAGTCTAGTAATCAGTTCAGTATTCAATTTTTCAATTTTGTTTGACCATAGCATACATATATTAGTTATCCAATTATCAGTATTCAGTGTTTCAGTTTGCAAGTTATATCAGAACATATTTTATACTTGGTCATGTATTATTAGTCTTTACAGATTTCATGTATTCTTACTCAGTATCTCACTTTATTCATACAATCAATTATTATTCATGTATATGAGCCATGTTTATCAGCCTAACCACATTTAGCATATCAGTACATTCAAAGTACTAACCACATACTTGTTCTTGCTCTATGATGTTTTATATCATGGGTTCGAACACTCAGCTTCCCAACTGCATCTAGATATCCCAGCGTACCTGCAGAAGTAGCAGTGGTGAGTCCTCATGTTTCGAGGACCATTATATTTATTTCGGTATGTTCAGTTAAGTAGTCAATCGGAGTTAGTTGGGTGCTTGTCCCATTAACTCCACAGTCAGTTAATAGAGGCTTTTAGATACTTTTCAATCAGTTATCAGTTGTTATTGACAGTCATATAGTATTATTTTTAGACAGATATTTTAAGTATTTGGATTCAGTATTGATATTTGTATTTAAAACCTTATACCATTATCAGTTAAGCTCCACATATGTTCACTGTTATTATATTTAGTGCTCACAGCAGGTACCAACAAGGGTTAGCTTGGGGTCACTTGTGACCGTAAGCACCGTGTGGCACCCAAGGTGCACTCTTAAGGCATTACAAACTTAGTATCAGAGCTTAAGGTTTTAAAGTGTCCTAAGTAGTCTAAAAGTTGCGTCGAGTAGAGTTTTGTGCATGGGTGTTAGCGCACCACACTTATGGGCAAGAGGCTACAAATATTTTAGGAAAAGTTTCCCTTCTTTCAGAGTTCATTTCGTGTGATTGAGCATGCATTCAATTTAAACTCTCTTTCTAATCCAATTTTCTTTCCATTTATAAAGCATGCCTCCCAGAAAGACTAACAGCAGAAGAAATGGGAATCAGCTCGCGCTTTCATTTGTTCAGGAAGATCCCCTAAATGAGCTTGTCTCTCATGTTGAATTCAAAGTGGAGTTCACTACCTTAGCTCATTCATTATCAGCCCATAATAATTAGTTGGCTACTGTCCAAGTCATTTTAGTGGCAAATAACATCGCATCTAGGATTTGGGATTTTACCCAAATGAACCCTTTTCTATTTTGGGGATCTAAGTCTGATGAGGATCCACTGGAGTTCCTTGACATGGTTCAAATTAGGGATCTAAGTCTGATGAGGATCCACAGGAGTTCCTCGACATGGTTCAAAAGGTAATTGATATTATGGGTGTGGCTTCTAGCGAGAGTGCAGAGTTGGGTGCTTACCAGTTATAGGATATTACTCACGCCTAGTATAAGCAGTGGAATAAAATTAGAGGGCAGATGTAGGGCCTGTCGAATAGGAGGAGTTTGCAATAGCTTTTCTTAATAGGTTCTTTCCCTTGAAGTTAAGGAAAGCTAAGGTACAGGAGTTTATTAATCAAAGGTAGGGAAACATGAGTGTGAAAGAGTATTCCCTTAAGTTTACTAAGCTATCCAAGTATGCTCCTAATGTTGTGTCTGATATCAGGTCTATGATGAGTAAGTTCATCTCGAGTATGGCTAATAGTGTGGTCAATAAGTGTAGGACCACGATGTTGATTAAGGAAATAAACTTGTCTAGGTTGATGATCCATGCTCAACAGATTGAGAAGTAGAAGGGTAAATAAAGAGAGAGAGAAAATAAGAAAGCTAAAATAGGTAGCTTCAACTTTGCTCAGCAAAAGTTGGAGGGTGGTAATTATCATCAATTCCATAAAAAATCTTCATCCCCAGCTCTATCTTCAGCTAGTGCTCCAGCACCGAAGTTTAGAAATAATAATCGGGATAGGGCGCCAGGCCCTAAGCCCTAGGGAAGTGTGAACAGTGGTCGCACAAATAACCTATGCAAGGAATATGGCAGGAACCACCAAGGTATGTGTAGAGCTGGTAGTGATGTATGCTTTGGGTATGGCAAGAAAGGCCACAGGCTCAGGGATTTCCCACAAGGTGGTCAGAGTTGTCCCCCAGTTCCATTCGATCGCCAGATTTAGTAGGGTGCTGCTTCCAATGCCACCAGTGACCAGTGCCTAAATAGACTGTATACCCTTCAGTCCTGACAGGATTAGAAAAATTCTCCTAATGTAGTTATAGGTACGTTACAGGTCTTTTATTTACATATTTATGCTTTATTAGACCCCGGAGCTTTTCTTTTTTTTGTAACTCTCTATATAGTTGTTAATTTTGGATCCAATCTTGAGTCTTTAGAAGAACCCTTCTCATGTCCACCCCATTAGGTGTCTCTATTATATCCAGACAGGTATATCGGAACTGTCCAGACACAATATCCCAAAAAGTCACCTTAGTAGATCTCGTAGAGTTAGAGATGACTAATTTTGATATCATTCTAGGCATAGGTTGGCTCCACTCATGCTATGCTTCAGTTGATTGTAGAAATAGAGTTGTTCATTTTCAGTTTTTGAATGAACCTGTCCTTGAATGGAAGTTTAGTACTTCAGTATTTACCGGTCAGCTTGTTTCATACCTTAGAGCAAAAAAAATGATATCCAAGGGGTTTGTCTACCATCTTGTATGAGTTAAAGATCTAGTTCAGAGACTCCAAATCTCAAGTTAGCTTCAGTAGTAAGGGAATTTCCAAATATGTTCCCTGAAGATCTTCCTGGAGTTTCTCCTAAAAGGGAAATTGACTTCAGAATAGACCTACTTCCAGATACCCAGCCTATCTCTATTCTACCATTCAAAATGACTCCAGCAGAACTCAAAGAATTAAAAGAAAAATTAAGAGACCTTCTAGATTAGGGGCTTATTAGGCCCATTGTTTCCTCATGGGGCACTCCAGCCCTTTTTGTGCGTAAAAAAGACGGTTCTCTTTGTATGTGCATCGATTACCATCAGTTGAATAAAGTCACTATCAAGAATAAGTATTCACTCCTCAAAATTGATGACTTATTCGACCAACTTCATGGTGCCAGCTACTTCTCTAAGATAAACCTCAGATTCGGCTATCATCAGCTTAGAGTCAGAGAATGTGACATTTTAAAAATAACTTTCAGGACACAATATGGTCACTTTGAATTTCTAGTCATGTCTTTTGGTCTTACCAAGTCCCCAGCAGCTTTCATGGACTTGATGAACAGAGTGTTCAAACAGTACTTGGACATATTCGTCATAGTCTTCATAGATGATAACCTTGTCTACTCTTATAATGAGAGTGACCATGTAGACCATCTCAGAATGGTATTACAAACTCTTAGAGCCAATCAGTTGTTTTCTAAATTCAGTAAGTTCAAGTTTTGGCAAAGATCGGTAGCGTTCCTTGGCCATATTATTTCTGGTGATGGTATAAAAGTTAACCCTCAAAAGACCAAAGCAGTGAGAAACTATCCCAAACATATTCCTCCATCAGATATCAGGAGTTTATTGGGTTTGGATGGCTATTACAGATGATTTATTAAAAGATTTTCATTTATCGCATTCCCCATGTCTAAATTGGCTCAGAGTGGTCAGATTTTTACGAGAAGAGTTTTCTGGAGTTAAAGACTAGACTCATCTCAGCTCTAATTTTAACCTTACCAGATAGTTCAGATGGGTTTGTTGTTTACTATGATGCTTTTAGAGTTGGTTTGGGTTGTGTTTTGATGCAGAGGGGTAAGGTCATAACTTATGCCTCTAGACAGATTAATCCCCATGAAAGAAATTATCCCACCTATGATCTTGAGTTAGCAGCTGTTGTGTTTGCCTTGAAAATTTGGAGGCATTATCTGTATGGGGTGCATGTTGATGTGTTCACGGATCACAAAAGTTTGCAGTATGTGTTTTTATAGAGAGAGTTGAATCTTCATCAGAGAAGATGGTTAAAATTGTTGAAAGATTATGATATGAGCATGTTATATCATCCGAGAAAGGTAAATATAGTGGCAAATGCCCTCAGTAGATTGTCCATGGGTAGTGTGACTTATATTGAGGATGATAAGAAGAAGTTGGTTCTGGAAGTTCATCATCTTGCCAGACTAGGCATTCGTTTAGTTGACTCAGCTGAGGGTAGTGTATGGGTTTCAAATAGTTCAGAATCTTCTTTGGTTGCCACAGTGAAAGAAAAGCAAGATAAGGATCCCAGTCTAGTTAAGTTAAAGGAGTCAGTCAAAGATCAGAAAGTAGAGGTTTTCTCCCAAAGTGGAGATGATGTGTTGCGTTGCCAGGGTAGACTATGTATGCCATGTGTAGATAATTTAAGGCAGCGGATTCTTGTAGAAGTGAATGGTGCGCGTTACTCTATTCATCCAGGGGCCACTAAGATGTATCGCAATTTGTGGGAAATCTATTGGTGGAATGGGATGAAGAGGGATGTTGCAGAGTTTATAGCTAAGTGCTCTAATTGTCAGCAGGTCAAAGTTGAGCACCAAAATCCTAGTGGTTCTATGCAGGAGTTCAGTATTCCTACTTGGAAGTGGGAAGAGGTAAACATAGATTGTGTGATAGGGTTGTCTTGTTCACGTCGCAAGCATGATTCAATTTGGGTTATTGTAGACAAAATGACCAAATCAACTCTTTTTTCCTATCCATACCTCTTATTCAGTTGAGGACTATGCCAAGCTCCATATTAGAGAGTTGGTTAGGTTGTATGAAATCCCGTTGTCCATTATTTTAGATAGGGGTACTCATTTTATCGCTCACTTTTGGAGAGATTTTTAGAAGGGTCTTGGTACCAAAGTTCATCTCAATATATCCTTTCACCCTCAAATAGATGGTCAGGTAGATAAGACCATTCAGGCCTTAAAGGACATGTTGAGAGCTTATGTTACCAACTTTAAGGGTAGTTGGGATAATCACTTGCCATTGATTGTGTTTGCCTATAATAACAGTTATCATTCCCGTATTCAGATGGATCTATTTGAAGCTTTTTATGGGAAGAGGTGTAGATCTCCTATCGGGTGGTTTAAGGTAGGTGAGATCGCATTGATAGGGCCAAATTCAGTATTTGATGCATTAAAAAAGGTTTAGCTAATCATAGAAAGGCTTAAGACGTCCTAAAGCCAACAAAAATCCTATGTAGATGTGAGAAGGAAAGATCTTAAGCTTGAGGTTGGTGACTTAGTTTATTTAAAAATCTCTCCCTTGAAGGGAGTGAAGAGATTTGGCAAAAAGGGGAAGCTCAGTCCCCGATATATATGCCCTTTCAGGATCTTAAGTCATTTTAGAAAGGTAGCTTACGAGCTTGAGTTGCTTACAGAGTTAGCATCAATCCATCCAGTATTCTATGTCTCTTTGTTAAAGAAGTGTATTAGTGATCCAGTTGTCGTTGCTCCTTTAGAAAGCTTAGATATTCATAACAACCTTTTTCACGAAGAACTCCTAGTTGAAATATTAGATCACTATATTCACAGGATAAGGAACAAAGAAGTTCCCTTAGTCAAAGTTCTTTGGAGGAATCAGTCTTTTGATGGAGCTACTTGGGAAGCAGAAGCAGAAATGCATATCAAGTACCCTCACCTCTTCTCTGCAAGCCCAGACTCAACTTAAGGTAACGGTTTTCCTTAGATTATCTCTTTTCCATTCTCAATTCCAGCCATATAATCATCTTTATGTCATTGCATACATTTATGAATCAGTTCAGTCAGTCACCACGTTTCAGAATCAGTCATGTAATCATGTTTTCAGTTATGCATACTCAGAATGTAACCTCAGTACCTCAGTATTACCCAGCTTAATCAGTCTCATTCAAGGACGAATGTTCCCAAGGGGGAGATATTGTAAGACCCCATAAAATCCTAGCTCATTTTAGCCCACTCATGCATGTTAAAGGGGTCCAAGACTTAGAATATTTCACTAAGTGTTAAGACTTAGTCATTTCTAAAGCCCTTAACTTTGATGAATTTATTTTTGATCTTCCCAACATCAGAAAGTTAGTTTATTGGTTGATTTATGAGCAGGATTGTCTATAGGTCATCTCGGGTAAGTTTCAAATTTTTCGGATGATGTTTGAGGCATCTTTGGATGACTAAAATAGTGATCCAACGTGATTGGGTCGCATAGCATCTAGTACCACATTAGCATCAGCAACGCAGTACATCTCCCATCGCGTCGGGTTGACCGATGCAGCATGTCCTTGTAGCGTCACTGGACATGTTTTCAACTTAATAAAACTGGGTATAGAGGGGATTTGTCTTTTCCCCTCACTTTAATGCCAGATTTAGGTCCCAAAAGAGCATTTTTGCCTCATTTTTCATAATTTCCTCAAATTGAAATCAATCTCTCTCAAGAACACAAACCCTAACCCCTTCAAGCTTCAAGTTAATTCTTAAGAAATCCCTTAATAACTTCTAAGAATTCATTAATTAAGGTATGTTAAATGTTCATTCATGGGACCTTTTCACCCATGGAGTCCAAGAACCCAAGTTTAAGTTTAATGTCATGATTTTTACATGTTCCCATTAATTTTGCCTATAAGATTCCATGAATTTCAAGTTTATATCATGTTTTCATAAAAAAAATTTTGTTATTAAACCCTACGTATTGAATGGTGTTGTTCACTGACTTAAGCCTCACTTTGGGGATTTAGTATCAAGATCATGCTATTACTACATGCTTTAAAAACTATTCTCATGTTTAAGCCATACATTACAAGTGTTTGATGAAATGCCTCAAAGAATGAGTTCTGAATATTAACTACATGTCATGTTCTCAAAGTGTTGCTATGATCTTATTGTCATTGCTATCGGGTCTTGGGGGTTATGAATACCCAAAACTTAGTTGTTTACTTAGTCTTAGCATTGTCAGTATGTTTTTAGATATAGCATTGTCAGTTCAGTTAGTATATCATGTCAATAAGCTTAGTTTAGTTTAGTATTTAAAGTCAGTTCAGTTAGGAGTAGGATTAGCACCAAGCGAATCTAGGTATGGGGGCTCACCTGCCAGTTGAGGGTGTGACCTTTGGTAGCAGTCCCTTGGTTCCAAAACTACGTAGCCAGCGTAGGTTAGATATATCAACCTACTAGTTGAGGGTTAATAAAGTGTTCACCTGCCAGTTGAGGGTAACACTTATCTCACCTGCCAGATGAAGGTTATTCTTTAGTGGATCCACATAGCTATTGTTAGTACCCATTGCACGGTACTGACAGCCTTCCAACTAGGGTTACAGGTTGGACCCCAATTAGCTCATTTGGGGCATGTCGGTTAGATGATAGCTCCCACAGTCTCAGTCCAGTAATTAGTTCAATATTATATTTTTTAGTTTTGTTTGACCATAGCATACATATATCAGTTATCTAGTTATCAGTATTTAGTGTTTCAGTTTGCAAGTTATGTCAGAATATATTTTATGCTTGGTCATGTATTATTAGTCTTTACAGATTTCATGCATTCTTACTCAGTATCTCACGTTATTCATACAGTTAATTATTATTCATGCATATGATCCATGGTTATCAGCCTAACCACATTTATTATACCAGAACATTCAAAGTACTGATCACATACTTTTTTTTATGGTATGATGTTTCATATCATGGGCTCGGACACTCATCTTCCCAGGTGTAGCTAGATATCCCAGTGTACCCACAGCAGTAGTAGTGGTAAGTCCTCTTGTTTTGAGGACCATTATGTTTATTTCATTGTGTTCAGTTAAGTAGTAAGTCGGAGTTAGTTGGGGGCTTGTCCCATCAACTCTATAGTTAGTTAGTAGAGGTTTTCACACACTTTTCAGTCAGTTATTCAGTTATCAATTGCTATTGACAGTCATATAGTATTATTTTTAGACAGAACTTTTAAGTGTTTTGATTCAGTATTAATTTTTATATTTAAAACCTTATACCATTATCAGTTAAGTTCCACACATGTTTACTGTTATTATATTCAGTGCTCACAGCAGGTACCAACAAGGGTTAGTTTGGGGTCACTTATGATCGTAATCATCGTATGGTGCCCAGGGTTCACTCTCAGGGCATTACAATACGTTAGGATCCCGCCTAGATATTTCTGCTTACTCTAAAAATAGAGTAGTGACTAGGAAAAGATAAAGACTAGTAATTCTGAGTTTAACTTTCAATCCACGCTTCTAGGTTCTATATGAGTAAGATGGTTAGATTTTATCTAATAACTAGAGACTCAAAAGGTAATAGTTAAATGGGATCAATATAAGGGTTAGTAAGGCTTCATTATAAAACTCAAATGGTAAACGGTGAAATCCTTTTGCTCATTCAAAAGACTGCAGAAGGTTCAAAACTTATCGATTCTGCATGCAAAGTATTAGGTTGGTTCAACAAAGCACGATAAGCTTACAGAGTTGAGAATCCAGGGGGAATATAATCCTGGTGTCCACCTACACTAATTACAATCGAAGTTAATATAGTTACTTACTCGTGATTACTATACAAAAGCCCCGCTATTTACTTTTCTTATTCTACCTACAGACAACAACTGGTGAGATCCACAATTTCACATGTTCCCTTGGGATTCGACCCCAACCTTTGTTGGGTTACTATATTTTGACAACGATTGTATCATCATCTGAGAGGAAGTGTTGTTTAGATGTCATAAAGTACTTGAAGTTTTGATACTCATACTACACTTTTGTACCTCTTTGGTGCAGATCCGAGAACTAAGGGTAGTCGCTGATTTGATGAGTTGATTTCAGACATCGAGTGAGCTCTCAAAGTTGGATTTTACATTTTCTCTTTCTATCTATCTATGTTTAGTCTTTTATTTTATATATAGATTGTAATTGACTATTCAGTACTTTAGGTTCATTTATAATAGCTCTTGTACTGACATAACTAAGTCTTGGGATGATTACTGATCTTTATCTATCTATTAGTCTATTCTAATTGTTTTATATCTAATTTAAGTATTTACTCCATTTCCCTCTAAGTTAGCCCATTATTTATAATTGTAACACCCCGTACTTTTTCCTAGCTAATTTCATCCCAAGAATGCCTAGTATTAGCTTATAAAGTGAATGATAATTATTGCATGAGGAATTTTCAATATTTTCACTTTTTGTCATGTGGAAAACTCAATAAGCTTTCCATCGATATATGATTCACTTAAATCTAATAACCGGGTAAGAAGTTATGACTATTTCAAGTTCCCATCGTAAAACAGTGCCATATTAGTCAGTGGCGCACCGTGCCACAAGAGGAAATGATATTTGGAAAATTCCATTATGGGTCCTCGATTATGGCGCGTTGCACTAGGGCCCAAATTCAGAATTGTCCTTTTTTAGTGTCTTAGCGCAATTTTCCCCGCGTCGCGCCAAAGTTCCAGGTTGCAAAAGAAGGGGCAACGCGATGGCTCCAGATCACGCCAACCCTCAGTTTCCTAATTGTCAAATTCCAATGACACGGCACGATAGTTCCATTGCACCAGTGGCCCAGTTCGAGAAAATTTACTGAAATTAAATGATGCGTCCAAGGTTAAAAGGGTCAACTTCCCACCCCTATTTAACCCCTTTAACACGTTATTCAGCCATTTTTCACCCAAAATACACTCTCTTCTCTCAAGTTTCTCTCAAGAACAAGCTAGGGTTTTCATAGAAGATCCAATTTCAAGAAAGTTGCATCGTCAATCTTCACAAAACCACGAACTAAGGTATGCATAGTGTTTATTCATGGACTCCTTTCGTCCATGAAGCCCAAGAATCTCTTTTCTAAGTTTAAGTTTATGGATTTCTTTATGAATTTCATGTTTGGTTAGCTTTGTTTATGTTGAGAATGATCAATTGAATTCAAATCCATGTTGGGTGATTAATTTTATGTGGAATTGATTTGTATAGATATATATTCATGTGAACCTATGAATAAACCCTAGGATGATGAAACTAGGCATGAATCATGATGATTAACTATTGTATAATGTTGTCTACATGTGCTATGACTACCATGTGTTTGATTAAATGCCTAGATAAAGGAACAATGCCCAACTAGTATGATATCATGAAATACCCATGTATGTACAAGTTATGCCTATCACATATTTTGATGGAATGCTTCTATAAATGTATTATGGATTATGATGTTAGTTATATGCTCAAGTAAGTTATGCCTGGTCAGTTTCCTTTCATCGAGTCTTGGGGGTACTTATAGCCGAAACATTAGCTGTGTGCTTAAAGCCATGTCATGTTTTCATGATACTCTCAGTTAAACCATGATCCTTAGACTTCAGACAGTCTTATAACTTAGGAAATCTCCATGATCTTATGAACTCAGTCAGTTGTCAGATATCAATAGTATTCCGCTAGTCAACAGAATTCAGTAACTCAGTCCATGTTCAGTTCAGTAAATCATGTTCAGTGTCCACTCAGATGGGAGTATAAATTAGCACCGAGTGAACCCAAGGATGGGGACACACACTATCAGATGAGGGTATGATCCTTAGCAGTTATCCTTGCATTCCAGAACTATGTAGCCAGCATAGGTTGAGACATCAACACTATCGATAAGGGTTGATGAGGTGGATAAGCACTGTCAGATAAGGGCCCTACTATTCTCGTACAAGGGACACTATCAGATGAGGGTCACCCACAGCTTGTCCTTACCAGTAGCGCAGTATTGACACCATTCCAATTGGGGTTACAGATTGGACCCCAACTCAGTTATAAAGGCGTATCATGGGCATATTAATTATATAACTACTTTCCACAGTTTCATGTTACAGAATTAGACTGTCAGATATAGTCAACTCAGACACAGTACAAAACTCAGATAGTTCCATTAGATTCAGGACTGCCAGATACAGTCAACTCAGATACAATATGGAACTCAGATAGTTCCATCAGATTTAGGACTGTCAGATACAGTCACTCATGTTATTAGTTATATTCAGATTCAGTAATCATGTTATCACAGTATTAGTGTCAGTTGTTATGTCTCATACATATATTCTCACGCTCATGATTGTTAGTCAGTTATTATCATTGTTCATGCATATGAACCCCATGCATTCAGTATACCTCACATGCATACTAGTATATTCAAAGTATTGATGCATTTGCGCTATGGTCTCTTATACGATAGGTTCAGAGACACGAGATCCAGATCAGCAGTAGATTCCAGTTTCAGCAGTCAGAGTTAGAAGTGAGTCTTTATCATTTGAGGACATAATTATTTCTATATTATCTCATTAATTAGTTTATTAGTTGGAGTTAGTTGGGGACATGTCCCATCAACTCCTTACTTAGATAGTTCAATCAGTTAGAGGCTTTCTAGACTATCATGTTTTAGACTTCAGTATGTCCAGTTTTGTTTTGTGTATTCTATGACCCCACACAGATGTTATATTATTTGGAATATGTTCAGTTTTGAACCTTACAGCCATTCAGTTCATGTTTCCGTATTATTCAGTATTTTATGCAGTATACAGGTACAAATATCAGTCATGGATTAGCTTGTGGTCCTTCGGGGTCATGAGCACCGGTAGCTTTCCGGGTACCAAATTTGGGGCATTACAAACTTGGTATTAGATCCTAAGGTTCAATAGAGTCCTAGGAAGTCTGAAAGCCGCATCTAGTATAGTCTTGTACATAGGTGTGTTGCGCACCACATTTATGTGCCAGAGGCTATGTGATGTTTAGAAATAGTTTCCCTTCTTTCAATATTCATATTGTGCCAGTGAGCAGAATCACAAGTTAATCTCTCAGTCTTATCTGTTTCTTCTCTTTATTTCAGAATATGCATCCTAAGAGAAGAAATTAGTCAGCCCCTCAGCCCGAAGAACCTTTGGGCGATCATGTTTCTCATGTGGAGTTCAGTACCGCCTTTACCACTCTTGCTCAGTCAATAGCTGCTTATAATGAGCGACCAACTATCATTCTGGCCAACCCAGTGTCCAACTCAGCTGCAGCTAGGATTTGGGACTTCACCTGAATGAATTATCCGTCCTTCCACAAGTCAAAAGTAGATAAAAACCCTCAGGAATTCATTGATCAAGTTTAGAAAGTGACAAAAATCATGGGGATGACTACTGTTGAGAGTGTTGATTAACTGCATACCAGTTGCAGGATGTGGCTCATACTTGGTTCAAACAGTGGAAGTCATAAAGGTCAGATGATGCAGGTCCTATAGAGTGGGAGGAGTTTGTCACTGCATTCTTAGACAGATTCTTTCCCCATTAGCTTAGAGAGGCTAAGGTGCTAAAATTCATCAACCTCAGGTATGGCAACATAACGATGAAAGAGTATTCTCTAAAGCTTAATTAATTAGCCTAATATGCCCCTTATGTGGTTGCAGATGGTAGAACTAAGATGATTAAGTTCGCTTTAGGGGTAAATAATAGTGTGGTTAATGAGCGTAGATCCGCTATCCTAAATAGTGACATGACTTTAGCCAGACTTATGACTCATGCTTAGTAGAAAGAGGAACAGAAGATTAAGCAGAGGGAAAAACAGAATAAGAAAGCTAAGATAGGTCGTTTAAACTTCGCCCAGCCTAAGTTAGAAGGAGGAAACCATTCTCAGTTTTGTCCTAAGTCATCAGTTCCAGCTCCTTCTTTAGCCAGTGCTCCAGCTCCTAAGTTCAGAGATAGAGTGCCAGGCTCTAAGTCTCAAGGCAGTTTCAGCAATGCCCGAACTAATCCCCTTTGTTAGACTTGTGATAAGAACCACAAGGGTACTTGCAGAGCTGGCAGTGATGTTTATTTCGGTTGTGGCAAGCCAGGACATAGAGTCAGAAACTGCCCTCAATTAGGTTATCAGAGTCATCTCCACTTCTCAACTTAGTCCGGTTGCTCGAATCAGCAGGATTCCACCACCATTGCTACTAGCGGGCAATGCCCAAATAGACTATATGCTCTTCAGACCCAACAAGATCAGGACAATTCTCCTGATGTAGTTACTGGTACATTACAGATCTTTCATGTGCATGTTTACGCTTTGCTAGATCTAGGAACTTATTTGTCTTTTGTTACTCCCTATATAGCAGGAGATTTTGGAATCAGCCCCAAAATCCTAGAAAGGCCCTTTTTAGTCTCTACCCAAGTAGGTATAACCATCATAGCCCGGCGGGTATACAGAAATTGCCCGATTATGATATTTCAGAAAGTCACTTCAGCAGATTTAGTCAAATTAGAGATGATTGATTTTGACGTCATACTCAGCATGGATTGGCATCATTCCTGCTATGCCACAGTCGACTGTAGAAATAGAATAGTCCAGTTTCAGTTCCCAAATGAACCCGTCCTTGAGTGGAAGGGTAGTGTATCCACTTTTAAGGATTAGCTTATTTCCTACCTTCGGGCACGAAAAATAATATCTAAAGGAGGTGTCTATCATTTTGTTTGAGTTAAGCACACTAGTTCTGAAACTCCCAGCCTTGAATCAATCCCAATAGTGAATGAATATTCAAATATCTTTTCCGAAGATCTTCCATGAATTCCTCCCAAAAGGGAAATAGACTTCGACATTGATCTTCTTCCAAATACTCAGCCTATATCTATTCCACCATACAAAATAGCACCAGCAGAACTCAGAGAACAAAAAGAACAACAGAAGGATCTCTTAGATAAGGGATTCATCAGGCCCAGTATTTCCTCGTGGTGCACTCAAGTATTATTCATACGCAAGAAAGATGGTTCTCTCAGAATATGTGTAGACTACCGTCAACTCAATAAGGTCACGTCAAGAACAAGTATCCTCTTCCCAGAATCGATGACTTGTTTGACCAACTTCAGGGTGCCAGTTATTTCTCTAAGATAGATCTCAGATCTGGCTATCATCATCTCAGAGTTAAGGAATGTGACATTCCAAAAATAGCTTTCAATACTCGGTATGGTCACTCTGAATTCTTAGTCATGTCATTTGGTCTTACCAATGCCCCAGTAGCTTTCATTGACTTGATGAACCATGTGTTTAAGCAGTACTTGGACATGTTCATCATAGTCTTCATAGATGATATTCTAGTCTATTCCTGTAGTGAGCATGATCATGCAAACCATCTCAAAACAGTACTTCAGGAACTCAGAGATCATTATCTATTTACCAAATTCATTAAGTGCGAATTTTGGCTAAGGTCGGTAGCATTCCTTGGTCACATCATTTTTGGTGATGGCATTAGAGTTGATCCTCAAAAGACCAAAGTAGTAAGAAACTAGCCAAGACATGTCTCTCCATTAGATATTAGGAGTTTCTTAGGTTTGGATGGATATTACAGATGATTTATTGAGGGATTTTCATATATTGCATCCCCTATGTCCAGATTGATTCAGAAGAAAGTCAAGTTTCAATGGTCAAACCCTTACGAGAAGAGTTTTCAGGAGTTGAAGACTCGACTTACCTCATCCCCTGTCTTAGCTCTTCCAGATGGTTCAGATGGGTTTGTGGTGTATTGTGATACATCCAGAGTAGGTTTGGGTTGTGTCCTCATGTAGCATAGTAAGGTCATAGCCTACGCCTCTAGATAGCTTAAACCCGATGAGAGGAATTATCCTACTCATGATCTTGAGTTAGAAGTCGTAGTCTTTGCATTGAAGATTTAAAGGCATTATCTATGTGGAGTTCGTGTAGATATCTTCACAGATCACAAGATTCTTCAGTATGTCTTTTCTCAAAAAGATCTCAATCTTTGTCAGAGAAGGTAGTTAGAGCTCTTGAAAGACTATGACATGAGTATCCTCTATCATCCGGGCAAGGCCAACATAGTGGTCGACGCTCTTAGTAGGTTATCCATGGGTAGTGTTTCTTATCTTGAGGACAGTAAGAAGAAGTTATATCAAAAATTCCATCAGCTTGCCGAACTAGTCATTTGCTTAGTCGATACAGATGAGGGTGATATACGGGTTCAGAGTAGTTCAGAATCATCTCTAGTTTTCGAGGTGAAAGAAAAGCAAGATAGAGGTCCCAGCCTTGTCAAGTTGAAAGAGTCAATTCATGATCAAAAAGTAGAGGTTTTCTCCCAAGCGAGAGATGGTGTTTTGCATTGTCAAGGTTGTCTCTGTGTTCCAGGTATAGATGACTTAAGGCAGCGAATTCTTGCAAAAGCGCATGGTGCGCGCTACTCTATTCATCCAGGGGCCATAAAGATGTACCGCGACTTGCAGGAAATCTATTAATGGAGTGGGATGAAGAGAAACATTGTAGAGTTTATGGATAAGTGCTCTATGTGTCAGCAAGTTAAGATAGAGCATCAGAAGCCTAGTGGGTCTATGCAGGAGTTCAGTATTCCTACTTGGAAGTAGGAAGTTATGAACATGGACTTCGTGATGGGTTTACCTCGAACTCGTCATTATCATGATTCAGTCTGGGTCATTATAGAAAAAATGACCAAATCAGCTCATTTTCTTCCAGTTCATACCTCTTATTCAGTCGAGGATTACGCCAAATTCTATATCAAGGAGTTGGTCAGATTGCATGGTGTTTTGAAGTCCATTATCTTATACAGAGGTACCCAGTTTACCTCTCATTTCTAGAAAGAATTCTAAAAAGATCTCGGTACCTAAGTTTATCTTAGTACAGCCTTTCATCCTCAGACAGATAGTTAAGTAAAATGGACCATTCAGATGTTAGAAGGTATGCTAAGGGCGTGTGCAATCCATTTCAAGGGAAGTTAGGATGACCATTTACCTTTGATTGAGTTTGCATACAACAATAGCTATCATTCCAGTATTCAGATAGCTCCATTCAAAGCTCTCTATGTTAGGAGATATAGATCTCTAATTGTTTGGTTTGAAGTTTGTGAGGCCTCATTCATAGGTCCTGACTTAGTATTCGACGCCTTAGAAAAAGTCCATTTAATTAGAAAAAGACTCTAGGCTGCTCAGAGCCGACAGAAGTCTTATGCAGATGTTCATAGAAAAGATCTCGAGTTTGAGATTACTAATCATGTCTATCTAAAGATCTCTCCCATGAAGGGAGTAAAAAGATTCATCAAGAAGGGAAAGCTCAGTCCTCGATATGTCGGTCCCTTCAAGATTCTCAATCATTTTGGCAAGGTAGCTTATGAGCTCGAATTGATTCAGATCTAGCCTCAGTTCTTCCAGTCTTTCATGTCTCTTTGCTCAAGAAGTGCATAGGTGACCCCTCAGTTGTAGTCCCTATTCAGAGCATTGATGTTCAGAACACTCTCTCTTATGAAGAGATTCCAGTTGAAATCTTAGACTATCAGACTCATAGATTAAGGAACAAAGAAGTTTCTCTAGTTAAAGTTCTTTAGCGAAATCAGTACATCAAGGGAGCTACTTAGGAAGCAGAAACCGACATGCATACTAAGTATCCTCACCTCTTCTTTGCCAACTTAGATCAAGCACAAGGTAACAGTTCTCCTAAAGCTTACTCAGTTTCATGTTCAATATTCATCAAAAACTTGATATGCAGTTTTATGCTCATGTTCCCATTATAAACTTGGTATCAAGTACCATTGCATATTCAGTCATACACTCATATATCAGTTCAGTTATGTAATTATGAATTAGACATGCATTCTCATTGTGAGAAACTTAGTTTGTCAGAATATTCAGTCATGCATTCATGAATTAGTTACACATGTATCAGATATATATATTCAGTATTATACGTTCAGCTTATTAGTCATGAGATCATGTTCTAGTTACTTATGTTCAGTATGTACGTCAGTTGTCTTTTTTCCCTCTCAATCAGTCAAATTCAAGGAAGAATGTTCTCAAGGGGGAGATATTGTAATACCTTGTACTTTTTCCTAACTAATTTCATCCCAAGAATGCCTAGTATTAGCTTATAAAGTGAATGATAATTATTCTATGAAGAATTTTCAAGATTTAATTTTTTGTCATGTGGAAAATTCAATAAGCTTTCCATCGATATATGATTCACTTAAATCTAATAACCGGGTAAGAAGTTATGACTATTTCAAGTTCCCGTCGTAAAACAATGCCATATTAGTCAGTGGCGCACCGTGCCATAAGGAGGAATGGCATTTTACAAATTTCAATATGGGTTCGCAATTATGGTGCATTGCACTAGGGCCCAAATTCAGAATTGCCCTTTTCCAGTGTCTTAGCGCAATTTCCTCTGCATCGCACCAAAGTTCCAGGTCACAAAAGAAGGGGCAACATGATGGCTCCACGCCGCGCCAACTCTCAGTTTCCCAATTGTCAAATTCCAGCGACACAGCACGATAGCGCCGCATCACTCCAGGGCCCAGTTCGGGAAAATTTACTGAAATTAAATTATGCGTCCAGGGTTAAAAGGGTCAATTTTCCACCCCTATTTAAGCCCTTTAACACGTGATTCAGCTAATTTTCACCTAAAATTCACTCTCTTCTCTCAAGTTTCTCTCAAGAACAAGCTAGGGTTTTCATTGAATATCCAATTTCAAGAAATTTTCACCGTCAATCTTTACAAAACCACGAACTAAGGAATGCATTGTGTTCATTCATGGACCTATTTCGTCCATGAAGCCCAAGAATCTCTTTTCTAAGTTTATGGATTTCTTTATAAATTTCATGTTGGGTTAGTTTTGCTTGTGTTGAGAATGATCAATTGAATTCAAATCCATGTTAGGTGATCAATTTTATGTGGAATTGATTTGTATAGATGTATATTCATGTGAACCTATGAATAAACCCTAGGATGGTGAAATTAGAGATGAATCATGATGATTAATTGTTGTATAATGTTGTCTCCGTGTGTTATGCCTACCATGTGTTTGATTAAATACCTAGATGAAGGAACAATGTACAACTAATATGATATTATGAAATCCCCATGTATGTACAAGTTATGCCTATCACATGTTTTGATGGAATGCTTCTATAAATGTATTATGGATTATGATGTTAGTTATATGTTCAAGTAAGTTATGCTTGGTCAGTTTCTTTCCATCGAGTCCTGGGGGTACTTGTACCCGAAACATTAGCTGTGTGCTTAGATCCATGTCATATTTTCACGATACTCTCAGTTAAGCCATAATCCTTAGACTTTAGATAGTCTTATGACTCAGGAAATCTCCATGATCTCATGAAATCAGTTTGTTGTCAGATATCATAGTATTCCGTCAGTCAACGGAATTCAGTAACTTAATCCATGTTCAGTTCAGTAAATCATGTTCAGTGTCCATTTAGATGGGAGTAGAAATTAACATTGAGTGAACCCAAGGATGGGGACACACACTATCAGATGAGGGTGTGATCCTTAGCAGTCATTCTTGCATTCCAGAACTATATGGTCAGCGTAGGTTGAGACATCAACACTATCGATGAGGGATGATGAGGTGGATAAGCACTATTAGATAAAGGCCCTACCATTCTCGTACAGGGGACACTATCGGATGAGGGTCACCCACAGCTTGTCCTTACTGGTGGTACGGTATTGACACCCTTCCAATTAAGGTTATAGATTGGACCCCAACTCAGTCATAATGGTGTACCAGGGGCATGTCGGTTATATAACTACTTCCTATAGTTTTATGTTCTTGAATCAGGACTGTCAGATACAATCAACTCAAATATAGTACGAAACTCAGATAGTTCCACCAGATTCAGGACTGTCAGATATAGTCAACTCAGATACAGTATGAAACTCAGATAGTTTTATCAGATTCTGGACTATCAAATACAGTCACTCATGTTATTAGTTATATTCAAATTCGGTAATCATGTTATCACAGTATTAGTGCCAGTTGTTATGTCTCATGCATGTATTCTCACACTCATGATAGTTAGTCAGTTATTATCATTGTTCGTGCGTATGAACCCCATGCACTAATTCTACCTCACATGCATACCAGTACATTTAAAGTACTGATGCATTTGCGCTATGGTGTCTTATACCATTTGTTCAAAGACACGAGCTCCAGATCAGCAGTAGATTTCAATTTCAGTGAGTTAGAAGTGAGTTCTCATTATTCGAGGACATTATTATTTATCTATTATCTCATTAATTAGTTTAGTAGTTGGAGGTAGTTGGGGACATGTCCCATCAACTCCTTACTCAGATAGTTCAGTCAGTTAAAGGCTTTCTAGACTATTATGTTTCAAACTTCAGTATGTTCAGCTTTGTTTTAGGTATTCTATGACCCCACACAGATGTTATATTATTTGGATTATGTTCAGTTTTTAACCTTACGGCCTTTCAATTTATGTTTCTGCATTATTTATTATTTTATACAGTATACAGATACAGATATCAGTCATGGATTAGCTTGTGGTCCTTCGGGGTCATGTGCACCATGTAGCATTCCGAGTACCAAATTTGGGGCATTACAAACTTGGTATTAGAGCCTAAGGTTCAATAGAGTCCTAGGAAGTCTAAAAGCCGCATCTTGTAGAGTCTTGTACTTGGGTGTGTTGCACGCCACATTTATGTGCAAGAGGCTATGAGATATTTAGGAATAGTTTCCCTTCTTTCAATATTCATGTCGTGCCAATGAGCATAATCAGAAGTCAATCTCTCAGTCTAATCCGTTTCTTCTCTTTATTTCAGAATATTCCTCTTAAGAGAAAAAATTAGTCAGCCCCTCAGTCCGAAGAACTGTTGGGAAATCATGTTTCTCATACAGAGTTCAGGACCGCATTTACCACTCTTTCTCAGTCAGTAGCTGCCCATAATGAGTGACCAGCTGTTGTTTCGGCCAACCCAGTGGCCAACTTAGCTGCAGCTAGGATTTGGGACTTCACCCGAATGAATCGTCCGTCCTTCCATGGGTCAAAAGTAGATAAAAACCCTTAGGAATTCATTGATCAAGTTTCGAAAGTGACAGACATCATGGGAGTGACTACTGTTGAGAGTGTTAAGTTTGCCGCATACCAGTTGCAGGATGTGGCTCATACATGGTTCAAACAGTGGAAGTCAGAAAGGTCAAATGATGCAGGTCCTATAGAGTGGGAGGAGTTTTTCACTGCATTCTTAGACAGATTCTTTCCCCAAGAGCTTAAGGAGGCTAAGGTTCTCGAATTCATCAACCTCAGGCAGGGCAATATGACGGTGAATTAGTATTCTCTAAAGTTTACTCAATTAGCCTGATATGCCCTCTTGTGGTTGCAGACGGAAGAGCCAAGATGAGTAAGTTCACTTCAAGGGTAAATGATAGCATAGTTAATGAGTGCATATCTACCATACTAAATAGTGACATGACTTTAGCCAGACTTATGACTCATGATCAGCATATAGAGGAGCAAAAAATTAAGCAGAGGGAAAAACAAAATAATAAATCTAGGACAGGTAGTTTCAACTTCGCCCAGCCTAAGTCAGAAGGAGGAAACCGTTCTCAATTTTGTCCTAAGTGATCAGTTCTAGCTTCTTCTTCATCTACTACTCTAGCTCCTAAGTTCAGAGATAGAGTGCTTGGATCTAAGTCTCAGGGCAATGTAAGCAATGCCCAAACTAATCCCCTTTTTCATACTTATGGTAAGAACCACAAGGGTGCATGCAGAGCTGGCAGCGATGTCTATTTCAGTTGTGGAAAACTAGGCCACAGAGTCTGAGACTTCCATCAGTCAGGTGATCAGAGTCATCTTCGCTCCTCAACTCAGTCCAGTTGCCCAAATTTGTAGGGTTCCACCACCATTGCTACTAGCGAGCAATGCCCAAATAGACTACATGCTCTTTAGACCCGACAAGATTAGGAAAATTCTCCTTATGTAGTTACTGGTACGTTATAGATCATCCATGTGCATGTTTACGCTTTGCTATATCCAGGAGCTTCTTTGTCTTTTGTTACTCCCTATATAGCAAGTGATTTTAGAATCAACCCCTTAAATCCTAGTAGAGCCCTTTTCAGTCTCTACCCTAGTAGGTAAAACCATCATAGCCCGATGAGTATACAGGAACTGCCCAGTTATGATATTTTAGAAAATCACTTCAGTAGACTTAGTTAAATTAGAGATGACTAATTTTGACGTCATTCTCGGCATGGATTGACTTTATTCCTGCTATGCCACAGTCGACTGTATAAACAGAATAGTCCAGTTTTAGTTCCCAAATGAACCCGTCCTAGAGTGGAAGGGTAGTGTATTCGGTTTCAGGGGTCAGCTTGTTTCCTACCTTTGGGCACAAAAAATGATATCTAAAGGATGTGTCTATTATTTTGTTCGAGTTAAAGACACTATTTCCAAAACTCCTAGCCTTGAATCAATCCCAGTAGTGAATAAATATTCAGATGTCTTCCCCAAAGATCTTCCAGGAATTCCTCCCGAAAGGGAAATAGACTTCAGCATTGATCTTCTTTCAAATACTCAGCCTATATTTATTCTGCCATACAGAATGGCACCAGTAGAACTCAAAGAACTAAAAGAATAATTGAAGGATCTCTTAGATAAGGGATTCATTAGGCCCAGCGTTTGCCCGTGGGGCGCTCAAGTATTATTCGTGCACAAGAAAGACGGTTCTCTCAGAATATGTGTAGACCACAGTCAACTCAATAAGGTCACGGTCAAGAACAAGTATCCTCTTCCTAGAATTGATGACTTGTTTGACCAACTTCAGGGTGCCAGTTATTTCTCTATGATAGATCTCAGATCTGGCTATCATCAGCTTAGAGTTAGGGAATATGACATTCCGAAAATAGTTTTTCGTACTCGGTATGGTCATTTTGAATTCTTAGTCATGTCATTTGGTCGTACCAATGCCCCAGCAGCTTTCATGGACTTGATGAACCGTGTGTTCAAGTAGTACTTGGACATGTTTGTTATAGTATTCATAGATGATAGTTTGGTCTATTCCCGCAGTGAGCGTGATTAAGCAGACCATCTTAGAATAGTACTTCAGACTCTCAGAGATCATCAGCTATTCTCTAAATTTAGTAGGTGCGAATTTTTCCTGAGGTTAGTAGCATTCCTTGGTCACATCATTTTCGGTGATGGCACTAGAGTTGATCCTTAGAAGACTGAAGCAGTGAGAAAATTGCCAAGACCTGTCTCTCTATCAGATATTAGGAGTTTCTTGGGTTTGGCTGGCTATTACAGATGGTTTGTTGAGGAATTTTCATCTATTGAATCCACTATGTCCAGATTGATTCAGAAGAAAGTCAAGTTTCAGTGGTCAGACCCTTGCAAGAAAAGTTTTTAGGAGTTGAAGACTCGACTTACCTCAACCCCAGTCTTAGCTCTTCCAGATAGTTCAGATGGGTTCATGGTGTATTATGATGCATCCAGAGTAGGTTTGGGTTGTGTCCTTATACAACATGGTAAGGTTATAACCTACGCCTCCTGACAGCTTAAACTCGAAGAGAGGAATTAGCCTACTCATGATCTTGAGTGAGAAGTCATAGTCTTTGCATTGATGATTTGAACGCATTATCTCTACGGAGTTTATGTAGATGTCTTCACAGATCACAAGAGTCTTTATTATGTCTTTTCTCAAAAAAATCTCAATCTTCATCGGAGAAGGTGGTTAGAGCTCTTAAAAAACTATGACATGACTGTCCTCTATCATCTGAGCAAGGCCAACATAGTGGCCAACGCTCTGAATAGGCTATCCATGGGTAGTGTTTCCATGTTGAGGATAGTAAGAAGAAGTTAGATCATGAAGTCCATCAACTTACTGGACTAGGCGTTCGCCTAGTCGATACAGATAAAGGTGATATATAGGTTCAGAGTAGTTCAAAATTATCTCTAGTTTTTTAGGTAAAAGAAAAGCAAGATAGAGATCCCAGCCTTGTCAAGTTGAAAGAGTTTGTTCATGATCAGAAAGTAGAGATTTTCTCCCAAAGGAGAGATAGTTTTTTACATTGTCAGGGTCGTCTCTGTGTTCCATGTGTAGATGACTTAAGGCAGCAAATTCTTGCAGAAGTGCATGGTGCATGCTACTCTATTCATCCAGAGGCCACAAATATGTACCGCGACTTATGGGAAATCTATTAGTGGAGTGGGATGAAGAGAGACATTACAGAGTTTGTGGCTAAGTGCTCTATATGTCATCAAGTTAAGATAGAGCATCAGAAGCCTAGTGGGTCCATCTAGGAGTTTAGTATTCCTACTTGTAAGTGGAAATTTATGAACATGGACTTTGTGACATGTTTGCCTCGAACTCATCATTAGCATGATTTAGTCTGGGTCATTATAGACAAAATGACCAAATTAGCTCATTTTCTTCCAGTTCACACCTCTTATTTAGCCGAGGATTATACCAAACTCTAGACAAGGAGTTGGTCAGATTGCACAATGTTCCATTGTCCATTATCTTAGATAGAGGTACCCAGTTCACCTCTTATTTTTGGAAAGCATTCTAAAAGGGTCACGGTACCTAAGTTCATCTTAGTATAACCTTTCATCCTCGGGCAGGTGGTTGAGTAGAATGGACCATTTAGATGTTAAAAGATATACTAAGGGCGTGTGCAATCGATTTTAAGGGAAGTTGGGATGACCACTAATCTTTGATTGAGTTTGCATACAATAATAGTTATCATTCCAATATTCAAATAGTTCCATTCGAAGATCTCTATGGTAGGAGATGTAGATCTCTAATTAGTTGGTTCAAGTTAGTGAGGCCTCAGTCATAGGTCCTGACTAGTATTCGACGCCTTAGAAAAGTCCAGTTAATCAGAGAAAGACTTTGGGTTGCTCAGAACCGACAGAAGTCTTATGTAGATGTTCATAAAAAAGATCTTGAGTTTGAGGTTGGTGATCATGTCAATTTAAAGATCCCTCCCTTGAAGGGAGTGAAGAGATTCAGTAAGAAGGGAAAGCTCAGTCCCCGATATGTTGGTCCCTTCAAGATTCTCAGTTATTCTGGCAAGGTAGCTTATGAGCTTGAATTGCCTTCAAATCTAGCCTCAGTTCATCCAGTCTTTCATGTCTCTTTGCTCAAGAAGTGCATAGGTGACCCCTCAGTTATAGTCCCTATTCAGAGTATTGATGTTTAGAACACTCTCTCTTATGGAGAGATTCCAATCAAAATCTTAGACTATCAGGCTCATAGATTGAGGAAAAAGAAGTACCTCTAGTTAAAGTTCTTTGGCGAAATCAGTCCATCGAGGGAGATACTTAAGAAGCAGAAACCGACATGCATACCAAGTATCCTCACCTTTTCTTCGCCAACTCAGATCAAGCTCAAGGTAACAGTTCTTCTTAAGCTTACTCAGTTTCATGTTCAGTGTTCATCACAAACTTGGTATGCATTTTCATACTCATGTTCCCATTATAAACTTGGTATCAAGTACCATTACATATTCAGTCATGCACTCACATATCAGTTCAGTTATGTAACTATGCATCAGACATGCATTCATGGTGTGAGAAACTTAGTTCTTCAGAACACTCAGTCATGCATTCATGAATCAGCTACACATGCATCAGATATGTATGTTCAGTATTATACGTTCATCTTGTCAGTCATGAGATCATGTTCCAATTATTTATGTTCAGTATGTATGTTTGTTGTCTTATCTTCCCTCTCAGTCAGTCTCATTCGAGGATGAATGTTCTCAAGGGGAAGATATTATAATAGCTTGTACTTTTTCCTAGCTAATTTTATCCTAAAAATGCCTAGTATTAGCTTCTAAAGTGAATGATAATTATTCCATGAGGAATTTTCATGATTTTCACTTTTTGTCATGTGGAAAATTCAATAAGATTTCCATCGATATATGATTCGCTTAAATTCGATAACCGGGTAAGAAGTTATGACTATTTCAAGTTTCCGTCGTAAAATAGTGCCATATAAGTCAGTGGCACGCCGCGCCATAAGGGGAAATCACATTTTGCAAATTACAGTATTGGTCCACAATTATGGGGCATCGCGCCAGGGCCCAAATTCAGAATTATCCTTTTCCAGCTTCTTAGTGCGATTTCCTCCGCATTGCACCAAAGTTCCAAGTCGCAAAAGAAGGGGCAACACAATGGCTCCACATCGCGCCAACCTTCAGTTTCTCGATTGTCAAATTCCAGTGTGACACGGCGCGATAGCGCTGCTTCACGCCAGGGGCCCAGTTCTGAAAAATTTACTAAAATTAAATGATGCGTCCAGGGTTAAAAGGGTCAACTTCCCACCCCTATTTAAGCCCTTTAACATATAATTCAGCCAATTTTCACCTAAAATACACTCTCTTCTCTCAAGTTTCTCTTAAGAACAAGCTAGGGTTTTCATAGAAGGTCCAATTTCAAGAAAGTTTCACCGTCAATCTTTACAAAACCACAAACTAAGGTATGCGTAGTGTTCATTCATGGACTTGTTTCGTCCATGAAGCCCAAGAATCTCTTTTCTAAGTTTGAGTTTATGGATTTCTTTATGAATTTCATGTTGGGTTAGTTTTGCTTATGTTGAGAATGATCAATTGAATTCAAATCCATGTTGGGTGATCAGTTTTATGTGGAATTGATTCGTATAGATGTATTTTCATGTGAACCTATGAATAAACCCTAGGATGATGAAATTAGAAATGAATCATGATGATTAATTGTTGTATAATGTTATCTCCATGTGCTATGCCTACCATGTGTTTGATTAAATACCTAGATGAAGGAACAATACCCAACTAGTATGATATCATGAAATCCCCATGTATGTACAAGTTATGCCTATCTCATGTTTTGATGGAATGCTTCTATAAATGTATTATGGATTATGATGTTAGTTATATGTTCAAGTAAGTTATGCTTGGTCAGTTTCCTTTTATCGAGTCCTGGGTGTACTTGTACCTGAAACATTTGTTGTGTGCTTAGAGCCATGTCATGTTTTCACGATACTCTCAGTTAAGCCATGATCCTTAGACTTTAGACAGTCTTATTACTCAGGAAATCTCCATGATCTTATGAACTCAGTCAGTTGTCAAATATTAGTAGTATTCCTTCAGTCAACGGTATTTAGTAACTCAGTCCATGTTCATTTTACTAAATCATGTTCAGTGTCCATTCATATAGGAGTAGAAATTAGCACCGAGTGAACCCAAGGATGGGGACACACACTATCAGATGTGGGTGTGATCCTTAGCAGTCATTCTTGCATTCCAGAACTATATAACCAGCATAGGTTGAGACATCAATACTATCAATGAGGGTTGATGAGGTCGATAATCACTGTCAGATAAGGGCCCTACTATTCTCGTATAGGGGAAACTATCAGATGAGGGTCGCCCACAGCTTGTCTTTATCAGTGGTGCGGTTTGGCACCCTTCCAATTAGGGTTACAGATTGGACCCCAACTCAGCCATAATGGCGTATCAGGGGCATGTCGGTTAGATAGCTACTTCCCACAATTTCATGTTATAGAATCAGGACTATCAGATATAATCAACTCAGATACAGTACAAAACTCAGATAGTATCAGATTCAGGACTGTCAGATACAGTCAACTCAAATACAATATGGAACTCAGATAGTTTCATCAGATTCAGGACTGTCTGATACAGTCCCTCATGTTATCAGTTATATTCAGATTCGGTAATCATGTTATCACAGTATTAGTGTCAGTTGTTATGTCTCATGCATATATTATCACGCTCATGATAGTTAGTCAGTTATTATCATTTTTCATGTATATGAACCCCATGCATTCAGTCTACCTCACATGCATACCAGTACATTCAAAGTACTAACGCATTTGTGCTATGGTGTCTTATACCATAGGTTCAGAGACACGAGCTTTAGAGCAGCAGTAGATTCTAATTTCAGCAGTCAGAGTTAGACGTGAGTCCTCATCATTCGAGGACATAATTATTTCTCTATTATCACATTAATTAGTTTATTAGTTGGAGTTAGTTGGGGACATATCCCATCAACTCCTTACTCAGATAGTTTAGTCAGTTAGAGGCCTTCTAGACTATTATATTTTAGACTTCAGTATGTTCAGCTTTGTTTTGGGTATTCTATGACCCTACATAGATGTTATATTATTTAGATTATGTTCAGTTTTGAACCTTACGGCTTTGCAGTTCATGTTTCCACATTATTCAGTATTTTATGTTGTATATAGGTACAGATATCATTCATGGGTTAGCTTGTGGTCCTTTGGGGTCATGAGCACTGTGTAGTATTTTGGGTACCAGATTTGGGGCGTTACAATAAACCTGGGCTATGATTTGGATTACTTACTAACGTGGAAATAGAAGTTGTCATAATGACTTATTATCAGAGTCATTGGATAGATTTAAGGTGATTCAGGTCAGGTTAAAGGCAGCTCAAAGTTGGTAGAAGGTTTATGTAGATCTTAGACTTTATAGCTTGAGATTTAGAGTGAGTGATCGGGTATTCCTCCATGTATTTCCCATGAAGGGTGTGATGAGGTTCGGGCGGAAAGGTAATCTCAACCCCAGGTATATGGACCCTTTGAGATTCTTCACACAGTTGGTGAGGTGGCTTATGAGTTAGCCTTACCCTTAAATTTTGTTATTGTCCATCAGGTTTTCTATCTTTTTATATTATGGTGATATATTCCTGACCCTTCTCATATGCTTAGATAGGACTTAGTTCGATTGGTTAAGCAGTTGACCTTCGTAGAGGAGCCTATGCTCATATTGGCTAGTGATGTCAGGCGGTTGCTCACTAGAGAGATTCTAGTAGTTAAGGTTCAATGGAGGCACCACCTCAGTAGAGGAGGCTACTAAGGAAACCAAGAGAGAAAATGCAGTCCCAGTATCCTCACCTGTATGAGGCTTTAGGTACATCCTAATCCTTTACTTTGGTGGACGAAAGTTCTTTTAGTAGTGGATATTATAATGACCCTCCAGGTAATTTTCTGTATTTCTGCTCATATTTGACATTTAGAGCTTTCCTATAGATTTCTCAAGTCATTTATGACATTTATGACTTGCTGGAACTGACAATTCGGTGACCAAGCAGTTCATTTGGTTTTTAGAGCTAATTTTCTATTTTGAAGCCTTTGCTAGTACAAATTGGCTAACGGGCAAAATCTTTAATCAAATGACCACATATGCAAATTCTGACTATTGCAACGGCTCTAGAACTCTGATTTTAGGTTAAGTGGACCTTTGGTTCTGGTCCCGAGGCTCTTGAACTCATTTCGGGCGATTGGCTGAAATTTAAAAATGGCAAATAAATGTGGGACCCACTTTTCATAAAAATGACCTCAAATAAAAATTTCAACTAAGCCATTGTGTCCGAAACATCAAATTTGATAGGGTAGCATAGTTTGTTTGCATATACAAGATTCTAAATGAATCTCAAGAGGTCGGTGAAACCTAGATAAACTTTGATGCTTCAGCTGGTGCACTCAGCTAGTGAATTGCTTAAACAGCCATTTAGGTAACCTAAGTGAAGGTCCGCTAAAGCGCCTAACTGATCACTTGAATGGCCAGGTGGCCCAGTGAGGCATCGCTTAAATAACACCCTTATCTCTTAAGCAATGGCCGCTTAAGAGGCAAAGGAATTACTTAAGTCGTACCTGTGCAGATGCCAAAGTGACACTTAAGCAGCATCCGCGTACCTGGGAAGGGTATAAGTAGCCCGTTTAGCCAAATTTTCACCATTGTTAAACCATTCTCTAGAGCATTGAGCCTTAAAAGTGGGATTCTAGGAAGAATCAATTGTGGGTGATTGTGGAGCTTTGGTGTAGTTAATTTACGTTGCTCTTCATCAAAATTGTGGTAAGACTCCATTAATTTTATGGTTAATTCCTTCATTTTTTTCTATAATCCCTAGAAACTTGGTGGCTTGATTGTAGTAACATTAAAGCTCAGTTCACTCATTTTTAAGGTAAATGTTCCTTAAGCATAGAGAGACGTTGTGTCGGTTTTGAAAGTGTAATTTTGTAAATGGGCCTCATGGGGGATTTTCACATAATTTTGAACCCAAAGCACAATAGTGAAATATAGGTATCATTGTCCTTGTTTTGATAAGTAGATTGTGATTTTGATAGCATGGCATCTTGCGGAATCTTCTCAGAAAGAAAAAATAATAGTTTAGTGGATTCTTTGGGCTTTTCTTCGGCGTCTAGGTAGGATAGGTCTACCCTCTTCATAGATTGAGCTATTTTGCAGTATGATTATGATGATACGCTAGATATGGGATGGAATTTAGATGTTGATGGTATGATTGATAATATTTAGGTTAGTGAGACTATTTAGGCTATCTTAAAATCGTAACTTAGGCATAATTGGCTTAGTTTATCATGTTTAAGCAGAACTTTCTATCTTAGGGCAAATTATGGCTTATGTCAAATCTAGAAATGAATTTAGATACCTCGGCCTAGTTTGGGGTAGAATTGGCCTAAAAATAGATTTCTAGGAAGTGGGCCCCTCCAACCCACCTAAGGCCAAGACTTGTGTTAGCCTTATAGACCTATTTATGTATATTGTACCCTTATTAATGATTCTTTTGGGACTTGGATAAGATTGAATACTTAATGAGTATGCTAGTCTGGTATTAGTAGTTTATGCTAATTCTGGTGGTTTATTGGTATTAGTTTACTTATATGGTTTATTGGTGTGGCATATAGTTATGGTCTGTTTGTATGAGTTCTACTTCAAGTCCGACAATTAATGATGATATTGATATTTGAGTTTCGATATAAATTCGACAATTTGGTGATGATATTGATACAATGAGTTCCAGTTTAAGTTTGACAAATGACATTTTAATATTGATACTATTAAGGATTATATGATGATGATGATATGAGTTTCGATTCAAGTACAACATTGAGAGATGGAATGATATTATTCGGTATGTATAGTTTGATGATTATAGTTGGTATTCAGTACAATTATGAATCTTAGGTTGTTTATTCCTCTTTGATTGTACCCTCTAAACTTATGGGGGCATGCGATAGGTTATTTACTTTTCTGAAATTATTGTCTTATGGGGGCCAATTTAGTAGTTATAATTGTGTGATCTTTTCATTATTTTTTCATATTTATTTATTTACTTATGCACAACAGTGTTGGAGTGTATTTTCAGGTTTACCCCTTTTACCTTGGCTTAACTTACTTTATCTTGTTTGTATCATGAATTAGCTCAGTCGGCCAATGATTCATACTTAGTACCCATGGTTTTGGTACTCATACTACACTTTTATACCTCTTTGGTGCAGATCAGAGTACCAATGGTCGTCGTTGATTCTACGATTGTGCTAAGTTAATTCCTGATATAAGATGAGCTCTTGAAATTAGAGTTTCCCCTATTTCCTTCTATTTATCTATGTTTATTCTTTTATTTTCGAGATAGATTGTATTTTACTATTTAGTACTTATTGTTCATTTGTAGTTGCTCTTGTACCAACATTACTGAGTATTGGGGTGATTGTTGATCTTTATCAATCTATTAGGCTACTATGACTGCTTTATTACTAATTTAAGAATTTAGTTGTTGATTCCGACTTTTAGGCCATTTCCCTCCAAGTTAGCCCATTGTTTATAGCTTTGGGCTACGGTTTGGTTTACCTACTGGCAGGATAAAGTAGGTGACATAATGACTCGTAAATTAGGTCATGAAAGACAACGACTAGAATATAAAGCCTCGAAAAGAGCCATCTCAATACAGAAATGGTAGTTATTATTATACGCAAACTCCGCCAAATCTAGATACTTCTCCCATTGATCTCTAAAGTCCATCACACAAGCACAGAGCATATCCTACAAAACTTGAATATCTCCGACTTACTGTCGGTCTGGGGGTGAAAGTCTATACTAATGTCAACTCGAGTACCCAACTCTTCTTAAAAAGTCTTCTAAAACTGAGATCTGAATAGTGAACCTCGAACTGAGATGATAGACACTAGCACACCATAAAGACAAACAATCTCATGGATATAGATATGGGTCAACCTCTCAGTGCTAAAAGAAACCTGAACCAAAATAAAATGAGCAAATTTGGTCAATCAATCCACGACGACCTAAACACTATCTTAACCATGAGAAGCACGAGACAACCCAGTCATAAAGTCCATAGTGATCCATTCCCATTTCCACTCAGGAATGGGTAACCTCTGAAACAAACCACCAAGCCTCAAATGCTTGGCCTTCACCTGCTGGCAACATAGGAAATGAGCTACAAAATTTGTTACTTCCTATCTCACCCCACCCCACCAGTAGTGTTATCTCAAATCACGATATATTTTAGTCACTCTCGGATGGGGCCATCCTATAAGAAATAATAGAGATGGGCTTAACGCTTGGCTCAACATCAATAGAAAAGTCAATATCACAATCCGAAGGCATACCAGGCAAATCCATAGGGAACACATCCATGAAGTCCCGAATGATACAAACAGAATCCAAAGAAGGAGGTAAAGCAACACTAGTGTCATGAATATGAGCTAAATAAGATAAACATCCCCTCTCAACCAAGCAACGAGCCTAAAGAAAAGATATAAATCTCTTGGGAATCGAACGAAGCACAACCTCCTAAGCTATCCTCAGCACATCCGATGAAGCTAAGGTCACGATCATAGCATAACAGTCTAGGACAATATGATAGAGAGCTAACCAATTCATACCCAAGATGACATCAAAATCAACCATAGCTATGATAATCAAATCTACCTACGTCTCACGCCCAGAAAAGGTCACAACACAAGATCAGTACATAGGATCCACTACTAAAGAGTCTCCTACAAGGGTAGATACACGAATAGGCATGACAAAAGGCACACTAAAAGAATTAAAATTTGAAGAAAAATATGCAAACATATAGGAGAAAGTCGACCCCAGATCAAATAACACAGATGCAGATCTGAAACAAATATAGATGATACCTATGATAACAGTGTTGGAAGCCTCTACCTCTGGTCTGGTAGGTATATTATAGCATTGTCTACAACTATCGAACTATTAGCCCCACGACCACCACCATGGGCTCCACTACCTCTGCCTCACGCGCTTCTATTAGGAACTATACCTCTCACTGATGATATATGAGTAGGCTTGAAAACACAATGGGGATAGTCCTTGGCCAAATAACTAACCACATCACACACAAAACAACCTCTATGGCTTGACTCATTAGGAGGAGGTAAAGCTAAACTAAATGGCCACCTAAAGATGATGAACTAGATCACCCACTACTTGAACCCTGTAAGGCTGCCTACATGGATCTACTATAATACCTGCAAGAACCTTTAAAATCTCTGCCTCGAGAAGTGTAACCTCTGAACTCGCCCTGATGGCTCACCTTCTTGGTGCGTCCTTGAGACACTCAAAGAATAGACTTAGTCATCTTAGCATGATCCATTACACTCTGAAATGATGCCTATGACACTACCATCTGGGCAGTAGCAAGCTGAATCAAAAAATGCAACCCCTTCACAAACTTCTGAATCTCCTCAAACTTGCTGGCAATACTAGCGTAAGAATATCTAAACAAGACATGGAAATATGTCTCATACTCTACAACAGTCATGTAACCCTGATCCAAGGGATCAAACTCATCTTTCATCAGATCCTTCAAACTATAAGGCACAAACCTATCCAAAAGGCTTCGACAAATTGATCCCAACTCATCTTTAGAGAACCAAGAGGTTTGTAACTAACAAATGACCACCAATATTTAGCTGCATCATTAATCTAGTAAGTAGTGTAAGCAATTCCATGCGACTCAAGCAATCCAAGATTATGCAACTTCAACCTACAATCAAATAAGAACTCATAGGCATCCTCGCCCACAGCACCACTGAACCTAGGAGGAACCAAACAAGTAAATCTTTTAAACCTCTTCTTATCTTCAGAAGACATAATTATACTTGCAATAATGAAGGCATAGTGAATTTGGATGGTTAAGATTCCACTTTAGAAGGTAACATATATGAAGGTTGAACTCCTGATCTCAAAATACCATACTCAGATGCAGGCACTGAAGGAGGAACTACACTCGGAGTCTGTGGAGTACCATAAGAAGATATCGCTATTATTAGAGAATCCATACTCAGAATCAAAGGAACACCATAAGCAGAATCTAGAATAGATGGGGGTATAATACATAGAGGTGGAAGAATTCCAGGTGAACTCAAAGGAGCACCCTCTAAACGAGTCAGTAAACGAATCAACAACCCCTCCAAGACTGGGTAGAAGAGCTTTGTGGAACCAGAATAGACCTAATATATACAGCATGCTCAACTCGAGGTTTAGGGGAGAGCCTCTATTATACCTTGAGTTTTCATATTCTAAACCTCTCAAGAGTTTGTCTATTTAGTTGGCTTTTTGACCCATAGGTCTCGCCCTAATCTGATATTATGGCAAAAAGTTAAGGAAATTTCTCCTAGGAGTCTGTCAGCTGCCAATGACCATGACTCACTTGATGACTTATAATTATACCTTATGAGTCTTTATGAGTAGTTGTAGTCACAACAGTGAGATTCTCAGTAACTAGCCTAGTGATGACAACTCAACCTTACAACTCATTACCAGACGTTATAAGTTGTAAGGAAGAATGCGTTATCATAAAAATGTGTGACCAAGAATCTAGTCCAGGGGTCATGATTCCAGGACATGACTTGTTATCAGACCTTACGAGTCATTGTATAGACCTGTCAACCTCAAACGACAACTTCACCCAATGACTCGTAGTCAGTTATAACAAATCTTTAGGTGGTAAGTCGTAGTCATAATAGTATGTGCCCAGGATCCCAAGTTATGACTCATACCATAAATCATAGCCAGTCGTGAGGTAAGGCATAACGAATGGGAACGTGTTACCCTATAAGATTTTCCAGGGATTTTTATGTCTTTTCTCAGTCCCTTAAAAGCTAAACCCACGTTGTTTAGGATTCTCAAGGGGTGGTATAAAATACCCAAATTCCCTAATTCATGACATAATCATAAACATTATCCAAGAGAGATCAAAAGAGGGGATTTTCCCATCATTCTCAAGCAAACTAAGGTTTCACAAGGGTAAGGTCAAATTAAAGAAATTCTCCCAGAATTCCACTCTCAAGTATGTGGGATTTCATCAATGGGTCCCTTCCACCTATTGAGTCCTAAGAATTCCCTATTTTTTTTACAAGTATAAACCTATTTTCTTTTTTTATAGAATTTTAAGTAAAACATGAAGTTACATAATTCTCTCTCAATTGCTTGAATATGAACCATGAGAATATGTTTCCTCATGTGAATTATGTTTTCATACATTTTATAATCTCAGTCACTCATACCATGTTCAGTTGATGCCACATTGAGTGCTATTTATGATTTTCTATCTCATGATTACTTTACTATCACCATAATCAATTGCATTAGTCTATCCTGGCGGGTTATAAGCACCCGATACCTATGTAATCATACATGATACAATTTTTAGGTTACAAGTCATTCAGATTATGCTTTTATTATTAAAATTTAGAGCATTATCATGATGAGTATTTATCAGTATCAAGTTATATTAAACAAATACCAGCACCCATGTCACTCAGTTAAGAGTAATACTTAGCACCGAGTGAACATAGGGATGACGGCTCCCCCATCAGTTAGGCATGAGATCGTTAGTAGTATTCCCTAGGTTATAGAACTACATCGTCACCATAAGTTATGAGGGGTCCCCCATCAGTAGAGGCATGACACCCTAGTCCTTCGGGATATTAATTTAGTGAATCCATGCCAGCCATTGTTGGTATGTTTGGCAAGGTACTAACACCCATCCAACTGGGGTTACTAATTAGACCTCGATTTTGCTCAAATTGGGGTATGTCGATTTTATTTAGCTCCCACAGTCTTCAATTTAGTTGTAGCAGTTTATATGTAGATTATGTTTTCAGTCAGTTATGCATGACCTTGTATTCAGCTATTCAGTTTATTCAATACATGTCCATACATGGTCTTGCATTCAGTTACATGTTCATGTATTCATGCTCAGTTATATCATTTATCCTTCACATCCTGCATACTCAGTACATTTAAAGTAATAATCGCATACTCTTTTATGCTATATGGTCTCATAATATAGGTTTGGACGCTTAGTTTCCTTATCGTACTTAGATAATTTGTGTGTCACTCAGCAGCAGTCATGGTGAGTCCACATCCTTCGAGAACAAGTTATTAATAGTTTCTTTCGGTACTTATTTTTTTCATATTTAGTTGGAGTTAGTCGGGGGTTAGTCCCATTAACTCCCTATGTTAGAGGCTTTTAGATAGCCAGACTTATTTTCAATTTTTATCATATATTTAGACTATTAAGTATTACCTTCAGTATTATTTGTTATTCAGATTTTTAGTTTAGCTTTAACATATTACTTTGCTATTTTTTCAGTGCTTACAGTAGGTACTAGACCGCAGATTAGCTTGGGGTCACTCGTGATGCTAGGCACCATGTTATACTAGGGGATAGCCTCAGGTCATAACAAACTTAGTATAAGATCTAGGTTTAAAATATCCTAGGGTGTCTGAAAGTCGTATCAAGTAGAGTCTTTTTTATGGGTGTGAAGTGCACCACAATTATGGGCTAGAGTCTACAAGATATTTTAGGAAAAGTTTTACTTCTTTTATTATTTATGTCGTGCGATGGAGCATGAACTCTATTGAAATTCCTCTTCTAACTCGTCTTTTATCTGTTTATTGAAAATGCCTTCCAGAAGGAATAACAGAAGAAGGAACGGGGACCAGCCCACACCAAATCCTGTTCAAGAAGACTCTCTGAATGAGCAAGTCTCCATGCCAAATTCAGGGCCGCTTTCACGACATTGGCTCAATCTATGGCTGAGTGAAATAGCCAACTAGTTGTTGCCCCTGCCAACCCAGTAGAAAATATGGTAGAAACTAGGATATGAGACTTTACTTGAATGAATCCCCTGGTGTTCTCCGATTATTGTGTCTGATTCTAGGGTCAGAAAGAGTAAGTTTGTATCTGGAATTTTCAAAGATATGGTCAAGGAGTGCAAAACTGTGATATTAATAAAGGAGATGGACCTTTCCAGGTTGATGGTTCATGCTGAGCAAAGTGGGCATGAGAAGCTCAAGGAAAAAGAAAGAAAAAATAAGAGGGCCAAAACTAGTAGCTTTAACTTCTCTCAGCAAAGTTAGGTGATGGGAATCATTCTCAGTTCCACCACAAGTCCTCAGTCTCAGCCCCATCTTTTACCGCTCTTGTGCCTAAGTTCCAACTGGATTCTCGTGATAGAGCACAAGGCTCTAAGTCCTAGGGGAGTGTAAACAGTGGCTGCACAAATCCATTCTGCAAGAGGTGTGAAAAGAACTATAAGGATGAGCGTATGGTCGACAGCGAGGCATGTTTTAGGTATGGCAAGTTAGGACACAGTTTAAGGAATTGCTCAGCGGGTATGTGGAAAGGCCAGAATGATCATCAGTAGGGCAGGACTAATTCTTCAGCAGCACTAGTAGGTCGCCCAACTCAGCAAGATGCCACTTCTAGTGCAACCAGTGGCCAGTGCTAGAATCAACTTTATGCCCTTCAGACTCAACAGGATCAGGAGGATTCTCCTGATGTAGTAACTGGTACGTTACAAGTCTTTTATCTTCATGTGTATGCCTTATTAAATCCTAGAGCCATACTTTCCTTCATGACTTCTTTTATAATATTAGATTTTGGCGTAAGTCCCAAATCCTAGCAGAGCCCTTCTCAGTGTCTACCCTAATCGATAGTTCTATCATAGCCAGACAGGTGTACAAAAATTCTCCAGTCACTGTATCTCAGAAAGTTACTTCAGTTGATCTTATAGAGTTAGAGATGACCAATTTCGATGTGATCCTTGGCATGGGTTAGATCTACTCTTACTATTCCTCAATTGACTGTAGAAACATGATAGTTTAGTCATAGTTTCCCAATGAGCCAATCCAAGAATAGAAGGGTTGCACTTTATTACTTATAGGTTAGTTTGTCTCTTCCTCAAGGCAAAAAAAATAATTTCTAAGGGGTGATATCATCTCGTTTGAGTCAGGGAATCAAGTTTTGAAATCATAAGTCTTGAGTTAGTTCCAGCAGTAAATGAATTCCTAGAAATATTCCCTGAATATCTTTCTAGAGTTTTTCCCGAGCGGGAAATTGACTTCGGAATAGATCACCTTCCAGATACCTAACCCATTTTAATTCCCCCTTATAGAAAAGCTCCAGCAGAGCTTAAGGAATTGAAAGAACAGTTGAAGGATCTTCTATTTAAGGGTTTCATCAGGCCTAGTATCTCTCCATGGGGTATTCTAGTCCTATTCATGCATAAGAAAGATGGTTTTTGTAAAATTTGCATTGACTATTGTAAGTTGAACAAAGTCATACTCAAGAATAAATATCCCATCCCCAGGATTGATAACTTGTTTCACCAACTTTAGGGTGCAAACTATTTTTCCAAGATAGACCTCAAGTTCGTCTATCATCAGTTCAGAGTCAAAAATTATGACAGCCCAAAGACAACCTTCAGAACTCGATATGGTCACTTTGAGTTTGTAGTTATGTAGTTTGGACTAACAAATGCTCCTGCAGCTTTTATGGACTTGATGAACAGGGTGTTCAAGCAGTACTTAGACATGTTCATGATAGTCTTCATAAATGACATCCTCATTAATTCCGTAGTGAGGGTGAACATGAAGACCGAGGATTGTTTTGCAAACCCTTAAGGATCATCAGTTATTTGCTAAGTTCAGTAAATGTGAATTTTGGTTAAAGTTAGTACCTTTCCTCAGTTATGTTATTTTTGGTGAAGGCATTCAAGTTGATCCTCAAAAGACCAAAGCGGTATGGAACTGGCCTTGACCCATCTCTTCATTCAAATATCAGGAGTTTCCTCGGTTTAGCTAGTTACTAGAGATGGATTGTTGAAGGATTCTCTTCTATTGTCTCTCCTATGTACAGACTGACTCAGAAGAAAGTCAAATTTCAGTGGTCCAATTCTTATGAGAAAAGTTTTCAGGAGTTTAAGACTAGACTTACTTTCGTTCCAGTTTGACTCTACCAGGGGGTCCAGATGGTTTTGTGATATATTGCAATGCTTTCAGAGTTGTTCTCAGTTGCATTTTGATATAGTGAGTCAAGGTTATAACCTATGTCTCGAGACAGATTAAACCCCATGAGAAAAATTACCCGACTCATGATCTTGAGTTGGTAGCAGTTGTTTTTGCCTTAATGATTTGGAGGCATTATTTATATGGAGTTCATGTGGATGTGTTTACTTATAACAAAAGCCTCTAGTTTGTATTCACTCAAAAAGACCTAAATCTTTGTCAGAGAAGGTGGTTGTAATTATTGAAGGATTATGATATGAGTGTCCTGTATCACTCGGGTAAGGCCAATGTAATGGTCGACACCTTTAATAAATTGTTTATGAGGAGTGTTTCTCATGTTGAAGAAGGAAAAAAGAGTTAGTCCATGAGGTTCATCAGCTTGCTAGGTTGGGAGTTCGGTTGGTTGATTCATCCGAATGTAGTGTATGGGTTTAGAATGGTTCAGAATCCTCTTTAGTTGCCAAAGTGAAGAAAAAGCAAGATAGAGACCCTAATTTGCTTAAGTTGAAGGAAGCAGTTCGGGATAAAAAGGTGGAAGTTTTCTCTCAAGAGGGAGATGGTATTCTTCATTGTCAAGGCAGGTAGTGTGTTCTAAATGTGGATGATTTGAGATAGAGGATACTAGCCGAGGCTTATTGTTCCTGATGTTATATTCACCCAAAAGACACTAAGATATGTCATAATTTGCGGGAAGTCTTTTGGTGGAATGGTATAAAGAAAGATATTGCAGGATTCATCATTAAGTGCTCAAGTTGTCAGCAGGTTAAGGTTGAGCACCAGACCCAGTGGTACAATACAAGAATTTAGTATCCCCACGTGGAAGTGGGAAGTTGTGAATATGGACTTCATTACAGGGTTGCCTCATAAGCGTCGTCAGTATGATTCTATATGGGTTACTGTAGACTGAATGACCAAGTTAGCCCATTTCCTACCAGTCCATACTTCATATTTGGCCAAAGATTAGGCCAGACTTTAGCTCAGGGAATTGGTGAAGTTGTATGGGTCCCTTTGTCACAATTCGAACCAGGGTCTGGCCGTGATGGGTATCTCGAGTCCACCGAAGACTGGAGACCACCCCTTTTTCCTAACCAAAAAGAACATAACACATCTAGCAACGGCTGAATTCCGAACATATAACAAGATAGTGTAAACAGTGACTCAAAAGTCTATGAATGTCAACAACCAAAACCCATCCATAGTAATATCCACAAAGCCTTTACTAATCCGAAAACAATCTAAGTCAGGACATATCCCCGACCCGTACAATAACTGATAATGTTAATATGAACTCTTTAATTCTAGTTTATGAAAGTAAATCGATGGAATGATCAAGTCTTCGGAGAATGGAAGCTCACCACTTCAACGCAAACGACCGACAAACCAAGCTGATACACCTAACACTGCACAGGAAAAGTAAGATTGCCTTCAAACCCTGTATCGCGTGAGGATACAACTTCCAAAGACGGTTAGTGGGTTGAGCACTACCACGTAACTCAGGGATAAAGATAAAGTAACGACAGTTAAAAATCCAGTTCAACTCAATATACATATTTACATACATGTATGCGTATATAAAAATATATACATACATACATACATATATATACACACACACACACACACACTTATATAAAATGTTGGGATAGGGAACAAGGCTTAGCATGCATTTTAAAATCTTAACGTGGGCTGTGTAGTTTAATGTCATATAACAGTACCCACGAGCTATATGGGACCTAACTCTCACGTCCTGGCCAGGCCCCAATGCATGTATCCACACAAATCGAAGAATAATCTTATATGTATATATATGCACGGGGGACTCAAACTACTCAATCATATACTAAGGTAACTTAAGCACCCGATCATGTAATGTAATATGGGGTACTTGAACCTCCCAATCATATAATAAGGTAGACTTGGACCAACCGGTCATAAGCAAGGGGACTCGAACCCCAAGCCATTTAGACCCCTGCGCGGGAAAACGTGGTTTCCAATATTGGTCCCTCGAGATCTTCACTTTCACGAACTAGCTACACAACCCTTTTTTAAGCCCCATTAAAACATTGATCACACATTCTTATTTATTGAGCCATAATACACATTTAGGCATACACTGTTGGTATCGTTATACCAGCTACACTTTCAAGGTAGCATCATCATGCCATTTTAATTCCATTAACTCAGAAAAATAACTCCCTTTGTTCATTAATACAAGGTGGGGGAACACCGACTCCTTTTGTTCAATAAATCAAATCGACATGTTTCAATAACCTCTTTACATTATACAGTTGTGCTGAAAGCAGTTCAACGTAATTTTATACATACTCAAAATCACTTCCACAAAATTGGGTTGAGGTTATTACCAATTCAATTGTCAATATTCACAAAATTTGGGGAAATCACAATCATTTAGTTTATTCACCATGCCCATGCACCTCACAAGTTTAAAATCATATATATAACATGAACAATGCATAATATATCATGGGAAAATAGTTTAAGAAACATTCATTCTAAAAACCTCAACCTATATCAAAACCCATGTTCAAATCTACATATATAATCACATAATTTCATGCTTTAGGTAAAACAAATCTAAGGGTACAGTCACGTGCCTTAATCACCAAGGAATTTGACGAAGAAATCACCCTTGAGAGCTCTAATAAATCACCCTTGAGAAACCCTAAGTGTTTTGCTTGAAAGAATTGAGAAGTTATTTTAATTTGTTTTGGAGTGATAATGACACCTTAAAGGGGTTTTAGGTCATAGGTCATGGTTTGGGGAAAAGGGAAATTGTCCAAAGTTCCTTTAATTAAAGCTGAAAAATTATCGTCAATGACTACGAGTCATTATACGACTCGTAGGGACACGTTATGGCTCATCACCACGAGTCACAGTCAAGACAGTAGCTGAAGGACCCTTCTCTTGTGACCCTACGATTCATGCCATACGACTCGTCAGGTGACCCTACGACTCGTATGGTTCAAGTCGTAGTCAAGATAGAAACACTTGGAGCACACACTGGTTTGGTTATGGATAGGACCATACAACTCATTTTGAGTCTTTACAACTCGTAACCACCATTCACGACAGTAATATCAGGCTAACACACTGATTTGACTACTATTGGGTCCTTAAGACCCACAATGACACGTTACAACTCGTTGGGTGAGTCGTAGTCTAAATAGTAAGCTCGTAAGTTAAGAAAATTTTAAGGATCAAAGTTCGGGGTGTTTCATTCTCCCCCACTTAGGATCATTCATCCTTGAATGATGAAACAAGGCATCCTTTAGCACGATTTAGCACGGAATACAATCATACTTGCCTTTAACAATGACAAAAAACAAAAATGTCAAGGAAATGCCAATTTCCTCTAACAAAGTCAGAAAACAAAAATGTTAAGGAATATACATACCTCGAGCACGATTATCCAAAATAAAGAACAAGAATGGGTATTTGGACTTCATGTCCTCTTCAGCTTCCCAAGTAGTTTCTTCAAACTTTTGGTTTCTCCATAGAACCTGTATCAAAGCCACATCCTTAGTCTGCTACCGACAGACTTGTCGATCCAAAATCTCAACTAGGACTTCCTCATATGACAAGGAGTTTGAAACACCAACACATTCCAATGAAACCACCAAGTAAGGAACCCACGCACTTCCTCAACATCGAAAAATAAAAAATTGGGTGAACGGAACCCAAACAAGGAGGAAACTCTAACTCATAAGCCACATTAGCCACTCTCTTCAAAATCAAATACGAACCCACATAACGGGGATTGAGCTTCTAATTCTTTTCAAACCGCATCACTCCCTTCATGGGAGACACCTTCAAAACACCCAATCGCCAACTTCGAATTCCAACTCCTTTCGCCTCACGTCCCTATAGGACTTTTGGCAACTTTAGGCGGTCTTAAGCCTATCCCCATCACCTTCTTCATAGCTTGATGAACCAAATTAGGACCGGACAACCAAGCCTCGCCAACCTCAAACCACCCAATAGTAAAACGATATCTCCTACCATACAAAGCCTCAAATGGAGATATCCCAATCCTATGGTGGTAACTATTATAATAAATAAACTCGATGAGAGAAAAATAATCAACCCAACTACCACCAAAGTCGATCATACAAACCTGAAGCATATCCTCCAATGTTTGAATGGTCTTCTCCGCTTGAGAGTGGAAAGCGGTGCTAAGGATCACCTTAGTTCCTAAACCTCTCTAAAAAGAACGCCAAAAGTGAGATAAGAACTGCGTATCACGATCAGATATAATAGAAACAGGCGCACCATGCAACTTGATGATTTCCTAAATGAACAACCTGGCATAATTCTCAGTAGAGTAATTAGTTCTCAAAAGTAAGAAATAAGCAGACTTAGTCATTCTATCCATGATAACCCAAATCAAATCAAACTGACTATGAAATCGCCGAAGACTGGTAATGAAATCCATATTAATCACCTCTCACCTCCACACATGCAACTTAATTTCTTGAAACAATCCACTAGGCCTCAAGTGCTCTACCTTTACTTGTTGACACCAAGCACTTGGCCACAAAATTTGCCATATCTCTCTTCATGTTATTCCATCAGTAGATCTTTTTTAGTCGTGGTACATCTTCGTCGAACCAGGATGAACAGTATACCTCGACTCATGAGCCTCAACCAAGATTCTCTCTCTTAGCCCTCAATATTAGGAACACACAACCTACCTTGATCCGCATAAAAATAGGATCCAAAACCTATTTCTCTTTCACCTCCATACAAAGAGATGACTTTACCACCTCTTGCACAACCACACGTCCATCCTCGAAGTCTAAGAGATGAACCCCAAGATTTGCCAAACGATGAATATCCTTCACCAAACCTCATTTTTCCTCATCAATATGAGATAAGCTCCCCCATGGACAATCTGCTAAGAGCATTCACAACCATATTAGCTTTACCTAGGTGAAAGTGTAGACTTATACCATAATCTTTGAGCAATTCAAGCCATCTCATTTTTCTGAGATTCAACTCTTTTATGGTGAACACATACTGCAAGCTCTTATGATTAGAGTAAATGTCAACATAAACCCCATACAAGTAGTGACGTCAGATCTTTAAGGCAAATACTACAACCAACAATTCCAAATCATGGGTCAGATAATACTACTCATGGACCTTCAACTGCCTAGAAGCATATGCAACCACCTTGCCATGCTACATCAACACATAACCCAGTCCCACACGGGACGCATCACAATAAACAATAAAACCATCTGTACCCTCGAACAGGGTCAAAACAAGAGTTGAAGTCAACTTGTCTTCAACTTCTTAAAGTTTTCCTCACAGGCATCGGACCATAGAAACTTCACCTTCTTCTAGGTCAACTTAGTCAACAGAGCAGCAATAGACGAGAAGCTCTCCACAAACCTTCTATAATAACCGGCTAAACCCAAGAAACTTTGAATATCGGTTGGAGTCATGGGTCTAGGCCACTTCTTAACCACTGCAACTTTATATGGATCCATTATGATCCCTTCACTAGAAACAACATAACCCGGAAAAGTAACAATGACGTTTGGATCAGTTGGCACAATTTATTTTGTCATCTAACGTACAAAATAACAAATGTTGATCGAAGTCAACTATAAAACCTTCTTAATCACCAAAAACTACAAACTCGCACAGATCAAACTAAATACATTGGGAACCGTGTCAATCATCCTAATACCCAGAAATACTAAAAAGCAATCAGGGAGAGGGGTAAAATGGTCAAATCACACAAAAATGAATAATTTTAAAAAATCACCAACAATAAAGTCATTACAGAGTTTGAAAGCCTTGGGACCCAAATTAAAGGTCATCCTAGCCTAAAATCGATGTTTCAAATCTAATAAAAACTACCAGAATTGACATACGAGGTTGCTAACCTGAAGTTTAAGTTCGATACCTAATTCTCAATAGTAATTTCAAAATAGGGAATTGAATCTAATCAAACAAACTGCTCGTAATCAAACTATCAGCTCCGACAAGTAATAAATAACTTGGGGCAGCTATAAAAAAAAGTCTAAATGTCGAAATCGTGTGGAAAATATAGAAAATGACCCGGAGGGTCATTATAATATCAGTCTATGATTATCCTTTAGGACTAGAATCAACTCATTTAGTGCCTTAGCATGGGATCGAGAAGCCTAAACTTAGGTTCAGGTAGGTGCTTGACTTAGATGGGGTTTTGGGACTTATGGTGGGCCATACCGACCCTTCTTAAGATAAATTGCTTAGAATAGCTCCCTTTGTACCTAAATGATAGCTTTACCATTTATTTAGAATAGCTTCGTTACCCGGGCAGAGTAGTATTTAACCTTAAACCACGTTTTTTGACGTAACAATTAGAACCCACTACTTCTTAAAGAATTTGGCTGCCTAAAATTTGAAAGTTAGGATTAAATGAACTTGAGATAGGCTATAACTCAAGGATATTACTGCTTTTAGCTTACTTGGTAATTTCGATTCGATTCGAGAACCGGATCATAGTGCATAGATACTCTTTTATGCAAGCAGGGACAAGACGATTTGACATACTACAATTACGTACAGAAATATTATCTTTTATTTCGATAATATGTAATCTCTCAATAATTCCGTTCTTTTATGATGTTCACAAATGACTTATAATAATTAATTAAGGGTGATATAATAAATTTAGAGTTAAATTAGCTTAAATTAGCTGAAGCAGGCATGTCGACCTCTTACCTGCTTCAACTGCTCAACTCCCTTTTATAAATAATAGAATATTGCATTTATTTAAACATTATTACATAAAATTTATTCTAATTTAATATTCTATTACTTTTGTAATAGATATATACAATACATAAAATACGTTCACTAAAATTAATATATAAAAATAAGTTTAAGAGTGTTTTTTCTTTTTATGTTAAAATAATTAATCATCCACTTTTCCAACTTATTTCTAGCCTTCCTGCCATCTTCCTTGATGTACAAGTAATTTAATTTTTCTTCCTTGAGCAACAAGTATTCTATTTGATACATACTTGAATGAAATAATTTCTCGTTTATATAAACTTTAATTTAATATCAAAAAAAGAAAAACGTATCAACCTTCAACTTCCCCTTAAGCACCCTAGTCAAAAACAAAACAAAACAAAAGATGGGAGTTGTCGCAAAGAGACTATCCCGAGCCCTCTGGTCAGCTGCTTTTTCTTCTTCAGCATGCGGTTCCACAATTTCAAGAGCTCTTTCCACTTGCATTCAATCCAAAAACTGTCCGTATAACCAATCTCTCTTTTCCTCCGCTTGGTCCGCCACTCAACGCCGCGGTGTCAAATCTCGCGGTTCTGATGTAAGTTATAACTGTGCTGATTAATGTTTTAGCCCTTGCTATTTATCACTCATTAATTTTCAATTTTTCTCCTTCTCATACCCGTGTAATACCTGTGTAACCTTACTGAGCAGGCCAAAAAAAAAGTGGAGTATATAGGAATTCATATTGCGTATATCCACCAGATTAAGATTGACATGTAGATTTTTTGATTAATTAAACACCCGTTTGGTCATGAAAATCAGTTCTCTTTTTCTGAAATAATTTTTCAATTTATTTGAAAATCAGGTTTTGTCTGTGAAAATTTCAAATCAACTTGAAGTGGTGTTTCAAACTTGGAAAACAACTTCTAACCTGTTTTTCAACTTATTTTCACTTTTGAACTTTGAACTTGTATTTAAGTACATTCAAGCATGAATATTATTCTAAACATTAATTGCAAAAAGTATAAGCAAACACATCTCCATAAGTTCCAAAAAAGTGAAAAATATTTGGATTCTATGGCCAAACGCGTACTAATTTATTCTACAGTGTGCTTAGGCTTCATTAAACTTGAATGAAGTTAATATACGTGCTGGCTAGTATAGAAGTTTGTGTAATTTCTGTTTTCTCATTATGGAAGTGCTTACCTTCATGTTATTTTGGTGTAGTTGAAGCCAGGAAACGTGATTGAAAAAAAAGGTTAGCTTGCCCACTTTTCTGTTCTATGGTTCTGTATATGTTGATGTAAACATAGACCAATAATGATGTGGTGTTATTTTGACTATCAATTCACCAGGAAGGATTTATCAGGTTAGTTTATGCAAAAAATTGTCTTTTCCCCTCCTTCGTTTTATGCAAGATTTGCTTTCATGTAATGAATTGAATGATAATTGTTTTCATGAAATTAAATAATGAATAGGTGGTAAAGGCACAACACACAACCCAAGGAAGAGGAGGAGCTATTATACAGGTTGTTATTCAATCTAATGCAGATTATGTCACTCCTCTTATAGTTGGGATTTTCTCTCTAATTTAATAGCTTCATGTTCTTATACTATTTTGTGAAATATAAAAAAAGGTACACCTTAAGATCACTCATCTTATGCGATTATCAGTGCTGCAAGTCATTTATGATTTTTTTAAGTATAGAATTTTAAGCATATAATCGCATAAGATTAGTTACTCATATACATAAGTGTGCAAATAGTATCATATGAGATTTTGGCATCCTTTATTATTTTAGGTTTTCCCATTGTAATGTACGTATCTTCACTCATATCTATTCAGATGAGATTTTGACACTCTTTGTTATTTTAGCTTCTTCCCATTGTAATGTACATATCTTCACTCATATCTATCTTTCACGACTATCACTTGGTTGTCTTTGCTTCCATTTGATCCATCCATCTGGACAACATTGATTGCAGTAGGCAATCTATAGCTGAGTTTGAACCACAAGTTGATTTGGATATTGGGCATTTTTGTCTAGGTTAGAACCAAATTTTACAACTGATTAATTTAGGTTAGCACCTAGATTGATTGGTTGTTTCCAGTTTGCTGCTAAGCACCTAACATTTGAAGGCAGCTTTAGGTCAGCAGGGTATATAGATGATTTTCTTGTAGCATTCTTTTTATTTTCTAGAGTTGTCCAATTTTGCTGTCCCGTGGCAACTTAGTTTTAACCACATTCTGTTTGTTATTCTGTTGGAAGGCTGTCTATGTCTACCCTCTTTGAATTTAGGTTCATGGCACATGCACTTTTTGTTCAGTCTCAAGCCAATTGTTACTTTCCTTGTATCGTAGGAAAGCATTTATCATGGTTTAGTGTTCGACCCTGTGGTGCGTTCTCAAAGTCTCCGCAATATCTTCATTGTGGCAAAAACTTATGATTCTGGTTTCTCATAGTATCAGTCATGTATTACTTTTTAGGGTACTCCACTAGTCCAAAAACTGTAAACTAAAAGTGATTGCCAATCAAACTCATCCGGTTGCACATGTCGAATCTTTTTGAATTTGATGTTGTAAAACCCTAGTCTGCAGCATACACATCTGCAAGTCCCAAGTAGCTAATCATCTAACTCAACTCTGTTGAATGTGTCTTGCTGACTTCTCTTCTGCAGTAATTCCAGTGTTCAGAGTTTACTGGTCATTAGGATGGTGAATTTGCCTATCTGCTTGAGAATAATAACAGAAGTTTTAGTATTATCTATTTTTCAATCAAAAAATAAATCCATAGATAAAGAAGTATTAGTATTTCACTGACATTAATCTTAGAATCAGTTGTCAATAACAGCCAGAAGCTTAGTATCCTTACTATATATAAACAACAGTGAGTATCTTAGTATCCTTACTTATGCTGTCGTTCTGAAACTTCATCAAATTTGTTTACCAATGGTTCTCAACTTCCTAAAATTTGCAAATCATTGAAGATAAATAACTATATTTTAATGTTTTATCTTCTTCTTTTTTCTTTCCTTACTTTGAACAAAATCTATTAATCATCTTCTTATTTTCTTAACTTTGTCTTTCGCAAAACATTCTAGGTGGAGCTCCGTGATGTTGACAGTGGAAGCAAGTCCAATGAAAGAATTCGCACGGATGAAACTGTTGAAAGTATGTATTTCCACATATCTTGTCGCAGAAACTCGTCTATCATATTTGTTATGTAACTCATCTCTCGCAATATATTGTGTATCTTTTCTAACAAGGGATTCATGTCATGTAAGTCAAGGCTTTTGCATTTTATTCAGTGAGCTTAGGTTCAATAAAGGAAACAATTCGATCATTTTTACGGTTAAGCTTGCGATCTTTTTTTGGGCTACAGAATTGGAGGGTCACCATGGTGTATGTTATTGGGGACGACATAGAATTGATCGACAAGATGCGAGATAGAGTTAACGATAGACCGGAGGTTTGGAGACAGACCCTAGAGTCTAAAAGGCTTCAAGTTGAGCAGGCCTAAAACGGAGTACATGAAGTGCAAGTTCAATGGTGCGTGACAAGTGGTGAATGGAGAAGTGAGCATAGATACACAAGTCGTCCCCAAGAGAGTAATAGCCTGTTTTTCCAAGTTTTAGGGAGGTCAAAAATGCTTATTTTTTTTTCCAAAAGTACTTGTTTTTAAAAAGTGAGGTGTTCGGCCAAGCTTTGAGAGAAATTTAGTGTTTTTTGGGAAGTAGCAGAAATTGTTTTCTTTTTAAAAGCTAAAGTAGATTTTACCCAAAAGTACTTTTAAGAAAATACACTTAGAAGCACTTTTTAAAAGTATTGTATACCATTGATTACTATTCGAAAGTGCCCTTTAAATTCATTAGCCAAATACAAACTGCTTTTCACCAAAATTATCTTTTTTAAAAAACACTTTTGAGAAAAACACTTTTCAAAATAAGCTGCTTTAGAAGTTTGACCAAACAAGACTATAAGCTTCCAATGTCTTGGGTCTATAATCCAAGGAATGGGGTGATCCACCGGTTGCACTTCGTATTGGAGTGGGGTGGATGAAATGGTGCATTCGGTTTCCTATGTGATAAGAATGTGTTGCTGAGGCTTAAAGTTATATTCTATAGAGTGCTTGTTAGACCGATTATGTTGTATAGGGTGGAGTGTTGGCCCGTCAAGAACTCTCACATTTAGAAGATGAGGAACAAAAATAAGGATGCTTAGATGGATGTGTGAGCATATCAGGAGAGATTAGATATTAGATGAGGAAAGAAAATATATGGGGCAAGATGGGAGTAGCCTCCATAGAGGACAAAATGCGGTAAGTGAGCCTGAGATGGTTCAAGCATGTGAAGAGGAGAATAGATCTGCGGGAGGTTGTCAATGATAGGTTTGATGTTAGACTGAGGAAGAATTGGGGAGAGCTGATTAAACAGGATATGATACAACTTTAGCTAACCGAGGTCATGACCCTCGATAGGAAAACATGGTGGTCGAAATTAGGGTTGACGGTTAGTAGGTATTCAAGTGGTTTCTCTCTTTCCAGTGTAGAGAAGGTACCTCCTGTGGAACAGCTATCTGCCGTTACTATTATTATTATTATGCTAGCATTAGTTTACTCTTCAATTTTGCTACTTCGCTTGTTCCTTTTGCTTCTGAGATCAGTACTATTTCTACTGTCTATACTTTTCTTTCTTCAGTATTGCATCTAGCTTTTGTACTCGTGCATTTTCTGTAAACATGTTCTGAAATGCGATTTTTCTTGAGCCGAGGGTCTATCAGAAATAGCTTGTCTACCCCACAAAGGTAGCGGTAAGGTCTATGTACACACACCTCCCACCTCTCCCTAGACCCTAGTCGTGGGATTACACTGGTTATGTTAGTGTTGTTTTTGTAGAAGTAGTGGGTTACCCATTTCTTCCCTTGAGAGGTACAGATAAATGCTCTTGCAGTAAAATAATTTGACTGTAATGTTTGACTTGTCTTTAGCAGAATATAAATGAGGTTGACAAGAATATGCCATTTCTCACATATGACTTTTGTTTAGATTAAAAACATTTTCTCAAAAGTTTCATTATATTACATTGTAAGAGCACATACATATTGGTTTGGAATGTCGGATAATAGGATCCATGTGGTACGTACTAACTTGTTTCTCCTTGCGTACCAAGAAGTTAAGTCACTTAAAGACTGGGACCAATCGTGTAAACCAGAAAAGTTCCTTGAAGATTACAACTCTAGCTGCATGACCCCAACTTTTCTAATAGGTTATATAGTCATCTAAACTACATCCAAATATTTTCTGTAGATGAGTGGTCTGTTTCTCTTGACATTATTGGTCTTGGATGTGCAGAAGTATTTGTTACAGAGAAGAGTTTCACGTACCTCTATACCGATGAAGAAACTGGGAACATTGTGCTAATGGAGTGAGTTCAACTGTGCACGTCCTGATTTTTAATAATTCTGTACTTAGACATGATCAGACACATGTATAATAGAAAAACTACATCTCAGTCCATTCTTCACATTTTTCAATCATATCTGCAGGCCTGAGACCTATGAGCAACTAGATGTACCAAAACACTTGTTTGGTGAATGTTATGTCTACCTTCAAGGTATTCTTTTGTAGTACCATCTACTTTACGTTTTCATTTACTTATTTTATACATTATTTTCATATGCTTTAATGTTATGTTATGCAATTACTTATGTGTCTATCCTAAACTTGTAAGATCCTCTCACCTATTAATTTAGCATGCAAAAATGGTGATCAAGTTCATGTATTATTTAGTTAAATCTAAAGTCATATACGCTTTTTAAAATATGGTAATCTATCTAGAGAAGCATAATTTTGTTGAGGAATATGGTGATTTAGCTTTTGAAATTTCGAATAAGGAATGCACATGCCACCTACATGACTACTTTTCACTACAAAAATGTTACGATAGAGAAATTTCATCCAGATTACATGTGACTTGTACATAAAAACATCATTTTTGTTGGGAATTGGAATCATTGAATTTCAATTAGGTAAGTATCAAGCTTGGAAATATATAATGCGTCAATTGATTTTCTGAAAGCCCTTTTTAATTTTAAAGTAAATAGTTTATTGGCTATGAGAAGGATGAATGAGAGTGAAGAATCTAAAAGGGCATAAGAAAAGTTATAGACTTTTCTGCAGAAAAACAGTAAATAAAGGAACAAATATTGATGTTTTATACTAAATACACTGATATTACAACGAGAATTCTGAAAACAGCCACTCTGATATTGTTAACACTTAAAACACTGCTAACACTATAAATTATATCCTAATACTTGAATGAACTTTAGCTATACAATGCATAACACTACATTTACACAAATTTCAGCATTCCTAGACATTCGAGAGGCTAGAATTCTCCAGAATCCCCTTTTCCTTTTTCCTCAATGCCCTCCTCTACTGCCCTGCCCCTTTTTCTATAGAAAAAACTACCCCGTAGCTGTCTCATGACAATTACTAAGTCTTTTAATTGTTTATTTTGGCCTCCTGGAATAAATATTTTAACTTGAGGCACATCATTACACCCCCCTATAAGAGTCACCTTGTCCTCAAGGTGCAAATAGCAGATCGATAATTGCATATTCTACACTATCATAGAGTTTCCCTTTCAACTACATCTACTCCGGTAGACTCAAAAAATTCGCCCATATCACCTTCATCTTTATTGGGTGCCTACGGAATAATTAATAGGTTAAGCTGCCTATTTTTACAACGATGATTGGGGCCAAATTTTTCATCACATCTGATACATAACTCTTGTTGTCTTTCTCAGGAAAATTCTGAATCGGACAACCTTCTGAATTGTCCCTCTGATTTTTCTGCCAAAGTAGTTGACTTTGCGACAGTATGCAAAGGTGAATCAGTGTTACTACCTGTTGATCCAGTTCTTGAGTCACGTGTTTCAAGTATGTTTGTAACTCAAGGATCATTGGGTCTAAACCCAACTAGTTTATTGCATGAATTTCACGACCCAAACCAGGGCCTTGGCCGTGACGGACATCCCGAACCATAACTTGTAATCATATACTCCATTCATATATAAATAGGAAATGCGGAAATAAAATCTGCTACGAAAACATGGTCATAATCTAAATTTAGTTTAACAATGAGGAATAAAATCCAATATCAACTAAACACCGTCTGAAAACCGTATGCGAAATCTCTACTACATGATCAAATAACAACTGTCTGAAAACTGGGACAAGGCTCCCAATAGACCAAAACTATAATAAATAATAACTGTCTGAAAGAAACTAGGCCTTCTGAATTATAGAAGGCTTACCAACTGGTACTCTCACTCCTGTCTGATGAAATCTACTGCTTATCAGGACCCCTAGACTGTGCCTCAGAATCTGGAGGGAGGGGGGTCAATACAGATATACTAGTATGCAGAGCAATCCAAAATAAAGCTTTCATATAAATAAAATAGTTGAGAGCTAGTCATAAACATCATGAAAGATATAATTTTCAAAACACATGGGCATTCTTGAAAAAAACATAAAAAAACCTTTCTGGCAAAAACAGTTTCTGATTTTTGTATTACTTCTGATTTAGGTGTCACTCCTCTACAAGTCTGATATTCCACGGGCTATATGAAATCCGCCATTGACTCGGCAGGGAAGCCCTCGACCCAAGTGTGCCGCAAGGGTTGGAGTGTCTGAGTCTGATACGCCACAGGGCACTAGGCCAGCGTATAATAATATACTCGGATCGGCAAATCACGGTTTTGGGCAATGAGTTGTCTGAACTCATGCCTTCTTCAGGGAACTACCTAAGTCTCTTTATGCCCAATTTTATCCTGTTCTGAATCATGAATTATTCTAGTTTCAACATCTGGAATATCTGACTTCAAACATGCATTCTATTCTGTTCTGAATTACCATGGCATTATCTGGATTGGTGTTGTCACACCAAGACTTGCAAGTCCTATTTTTGAGCCATAATGCATCATACATGATTCTTTCATTAAAACATAGTTCAGACCACCCAAACATGCAATTTAACAAAGGGAATTCATGTTCCGAAAACATAAGTCAAAACTATGCAAAATTTCCATCCTTTCAATAAAACAAGTGGTGGTCATGTAATCTTTAACAAACCATGCAACCCTTCTCATTATATGATTATGTTCAACATTCATCAACGTAAACAACCCTCTCTCTTTTGAAATCAAAATCATAATCCAAATATAACATTATTCAAGACATTTCATAACATGCTTTTCAAGATGCATTCAAATGATTTCATAGTATATCATAAGTAAATGAAAATCATCACAAGAGAGGGATTTTTCATGAATCATGCTCTCAATTCAATCATCAACCTTAAAACAGATGCTTGCAATATATATAAAATTTCAAATCAATTTGGGGGAAAGCCTAAAGGCCAAAACAATATCATCAATGCTTCTAAAGCATGAATATATTCATGAATCTGAAAAACTCTTTCTTAAAATCAAGATTTTCATACCCATGAGATTTTAGGAAAACCCAGCGTACTTTAAATTAGAAGCTTTTGAATGAACTCTAGCTTTTGGGATGCTATACGTACGATTGATTGGTGCCTCTTGTAGCCCTCGCAATGGGGATTCCGAATCTTGAAGAATTAAGGAAAACCCACGGTTAAATCTTGAGATATTTGGGTTTTTAATTTGAAACCCTAGGGTGAGTTCTTGATGAATTTGAGAGAAAAGAATTATATTTTGGTGTTTTGGGAGTTTAATCCCGTGTTATAGCTGGATAAGGGATGGAAGATACCCATTTTGCCCTTAAAAACACGGAAACAGAACCTGAAATTTTGGTGCGTGCGATAGGGCGTGTGTGCACGCTTATCGCATGATGCTACTGTCTCAATCACTAAAATGGCCATAACTTTTCGCTCGGATATCGGATTTAGGCAAAATTGGTATCGTTGGAAAGCTAATTCGAAGAGCTTTCATTTGATATATAGTACGCCCTCTAATTAGTTATATACAAAGAGTTATGGTCGATTGAAGTTGACCCAAGTTTTGACGCTCACTCAAACTCGAATGATAGGAAAGCTTTCAACTCGTCCTTGAGTTAGGGGACCTCTATGATCTCAATTCATGCTTAAATAGGTTCACACACTATATAATTGATTAACATGCCAAATTTGCATAGGATTTATGGCTTTTGGATCATCTATGCATAGAAACGACGGTTGTTATTCTAGCCCGAAATGCGGGGTGTTACAATGAACTTTCTGTATTTGATTCAAATTTAAAACTTTGAATGTCCGGCAAAACAGAATTTCGATCCTCCACCTTTTTAAGCCATCTCAATTATCTCCCTCAATGTTTGAGCCCATAAAAGCATCATTGAGTTAACAAACGCAGTGACTGTGGTAGCCTGCTTCAGCCCATTAAGTCAGCATATTGGTTGATCTTTTGAGAATTATGAAATCGGTTCAACAACTCACTTTTGAAGTCTTCCTAGGTTGACATTTGTTGCCGAGATTCCATCCAATAATACCAATTTAAGACTTTTCCTTCCAAACAAACACCTGCTATTCGTAATCTTTCCACTTCAAAAATTTCATTCATTGCGAAATATTGTTCCACTCAAATCTATCTTAAAGGATCCTCTCCTTCAAACATTGGTAATTGTAGTTTCCGAAACTTCTGATTTTTTCTCCAACCAAGTTGACATTGCTTCCCTTTTCTTGGTTTCCGATGGATCTGGTTTGAGAAAGAGATGCTTCTGCCATCACAGTTCACCCTTGGGCTTGAATTCTTGCAAGAGACTCTCTCATTTCTTGAAACCATCCTTCTAGTTTTCTGACATCTTCTCTTACCCCTGTCAAATTAGTCTCTACCTTTTCGACGCATTCCTCCATTTTACTCACCATACCTGAACGTTACTGCTCTGATACCAAAATTGATGGACTTTTCTGCAGAAAAATAGTAAATAAAGGGACAAATACTGATGTTTTATACTAAATACACTGATAATAGCCATTCAGATATCGTTAACACTTAAAACACTGATAACACTTGAATGAACTTCAGTTATACAATACATAACACTAAATTTACATAGATTTCAGCATTCCTAGACATTCGAGAGGCTAGAACTCTCCCACATTTCTAGACATTCGAGAGGCTAGAACTCTCCGGAATCCCCTTTTACTTTTTCCTCAATGCCCTCCTCTACTGCCCTGCCCCTTATAAAACATGTAATTGTGCATCTCCCATATAAAACATGAACTATGGGTGGGTGTGTGGCATCACATTAGAAGTTTGTGGGAGGAATTAACAGAAAGAAATCAAGCTAAATTAGGGTGTGACGTGATGGCTGGTACACCTATCAAGAACCTGTTCCGAATCTGAATGCTGAGGTGGATCAGTACAAAACAGAGCAGGGTTGGGAGATCAATTTCAGGAGGAGCTGGATCAGGATCAATTTCAGGAGGAGCTGTAATGATCAGAAAGCTGTACAAAAAGCAGGGTTGGGAGATCGATTTCAGGAAGAGCTGTAATGATCAGAAGCTAGCGGCCCGTTTCTAGACAAAGCTGCAGGATTTACCACATCTTCTCCCGCTAGATTTGATGTTCTTCAAAAGAAGGTGGGGATTGTACAATGTAGAGATTGTACAAATGGATATCCCAGATTTTCTTAAGTGGAAGCATTATAAAGTGGAGTTTTTACTGTTAGCTCCTACTATAAGTTTCTGATTTCCACTGAGAATGTAACATTCTATTGGCCTCGGAGGAAGATTTAAGAAGCAAAGCCCATATAGAGTTTCTCGTTTTTGCTGGATTGCCTTTTGTTATTTCTGTCTCCCAAGACAACCTGTAGTAGAGGGGAAGGCTACTGTCATGTGTGCGGCTGAATCTGAGGATGTCAACCACCTACTCTTCCATTCAACTAAGTTGCTCGGACTCTTCAAAAATGTTACCACACCCGTGTTGGATTCTTCAAAATCACACTATTTTGGAGGATCCGACACGCACCCATCGACATTCTTGAAGAGTTCGAGCAACATAGCCATTCAAAGCCTGCCATTATGCCGGGGCAACAAGCTACACCGGCTCATGGCTCGGCTCGGTTTTGGTTAAAGCTGGTGCTCGGTTGAGCCGGTTTGACTCAGCTTGGTTGGCTCGTTTTAGTCATGTTATGATTAATTTGAAACTAAAATCCATCCATTAAGCTTTAATTAGTAGCCTGCTTGGCCAAACTTTCAAAATCTGCTAACTTTTAGAAGTGCTTTTAGAAAAAAAAATTGTGTTTGACCAATCAATTTCATAAGCACTTTTCTCAACATTAAAGCACAAATTTATGCTTGTTGACGGTACCAAAGTGCTTCTTGGAGAAGTAACTTTTTGCAGCTTCTCCTACTATGCAAAGACTGTTATTTTTCCCTAGAATCTTAGCCAAAAACCTTGGATTCCTAAAATTTTTTTTTTTGTAAAAACATAATCACTTTTAATTTCCCACAAGCTTCACAAAACAAACTATAGGTGCTGATATGTCAATTCAATAATTATTATTTTTCATAATAATTTTGTGATTTTATATTTTTGTACTTCTTTAATTAATTTTAAGTAATTAAACTCTTATACAAATTGTTACTTATGACTACTTATGGGTGGAATGGAATATATTAACATTTTAAATTTAAGAATTCAATTTTTTTAAAGGAAATTAATATTGTACAAATTATTTGAGTTTATTGTTGCTTTATTTTTTTTAATTTTTATTTGAAATTTCTATTATGTGTTCAATGTTAAGATAACATTATTTTAGTTTGAGTTCTAATTTATTCTAATAATGTATATAATTCAATCTTATTTGAATTCGATTATCAATTTAAACTAGTAATGCTTATATGTTGTTTAATCACTCAACTTATTTTGAATTTAGTTTTTTTCTGTTAGTGTAGCACTATGTGAAACTAAACATCGAAGACCTGACTCGGGCTTGGTTCGACTTGCTTTGGCAAATCTCGGTTTAGTTTGACTTGGCTCGGTGTTGTAAAAAGCTCGTTTGAGCTTGGCTCGGCTCAATGCCTAGGTCTACCTGTCACATACAAAAAACTTGCTATTTAAGTGAAAGTTAGCAGAGTGGGTTTGTTGTCCAGAATTTTGAACCGTGTGTTGCTTGTTCTCGGAGATTTCTCGGTTATCAAAAAAAAAAAAAAAAACCCACCTATTCATACTCTGCCCCTTGGAATTCACAGCTATGACAGTTCTATATCAGCCTTTTTAAGGTCAAGTGAACATTGCCAAGATCTGCTGAGGAGGTGATCTCAGGTTGGTTGGTTCATCTCAGGGATGTGCACGAGAAAAGAAAGTTTGGGATACAACTCTTGCATTAATTTGTGGATACTGTGGCAGGAATGAATTTGATTATCTTCGAAAGCAAAACTCACAATGCTGGTTTAGATCGAGACGCCCACCTTTCGGTCCAGGGCTGAAGTTCTCTCTTTCTGTCAGAAAAAAAGAGCTTTGCTTCTAGCAAAATATTGGGAGAGAGTGCTACTGCTTCCTTAATTCAGCAATTCCCATCTTTGAATGGGACAAAGGGATCCAATTCAGTATCTTGTGTACGAATTTATGTTGTCAATGAAGATCATTTTTAGATTGAAGAGGAGAGATCTCTTCTTTTGGCATTTTGGTGTGAAATGAGCAATGTCAATGATGTTTTCTGAGTTACTTGTAACCCTGTTGTAAATACTCATGATGGGGTCTATCACCATAGCCTTTTCTTTTAGCTATTATACTAGCCAGCCTTAATGCAGAGATGCCCCTTTCAATGGTTGTGCTCAATAAATTTTTCTTGCCTATATTTCCTGTACAAGATGCATATAAAACTAGAGAATAGTGTACAAGGAACACAAAAGCTTATCTAGTTGGTACAAAGGACACCTTGACTTGCCCATATGCTCTTATATCTCGTTCTTATGATCCAGAGAAGTGCTAAGGGAACTACTTCCCATAAAGTACTTCTCTGTTACTTTTGAACATCCACCTTTACATTGCGTCTTTAACACAACCCTGATTACCTTATCAGCTTTTCCATGCGTGTGGAACTTGAGGAAACCTTTTAGTATGTATTGGTGGCTTTGTAGCATTTATTCTGAGGCAGCGGTATGGACTGCGTACACTACCCTCCCAAACCTCACTTTGTGGGATTGCACTGAGTATGTTATTGTTGTTGGTGGTGGCGGCTTTGTAGCATTTATTTTAGTAGCTTCCATGTTTACAACTCCATGTGCACAGAAAAATGAAAAGGTCTTCATAGAAAGTGTTCATCTTGAAATAATACCATTTCTATTACTTTGATAAATATGTTCAGAAAGGATTGTAGAGGAAGTATTTCCAATATCATGTTGTCATGCATGGGAAAAAATGTTAGGCATGGTTAGCAGGGTAAGATTATAGACCTACTCGTTATCTAATTTCTGAAGATTGCACTACTTAGCAGAGGGGTTTTGTGTCTCTGCACTTAAGTTTATTAGTGGTAAGAAATCATTGAATTCATCTTATTGAATGAGAAATGAAGTAAAACTATTTTGCCTTTATCCTTGGGATCTTTACTTACTTGGGATCGTCCTATTTGACAGTATTCTTTTCAACTCAAATCCTTAAGTTTTTTATATAAGTTTCTTTAACAACTTCCGCTCTATTGCTATGGTCTTTTTTCTATTTTCTCCTCGACTATGCCTAAACACTTTGATATTTGTATCCAATTTATCACATTTGAGTAAGAAAGCAAACACAAGATCAAATGTGGCTATGCTCTTGTGGTAGCTCCTATTGATGCTCTATGTACAAATGTTTCTTGTTTCTCTTTCTTCTTCTGCCTTAACAACTTTTTTGAAGGGTAGGGGGTATTGCTATATTCCTTATTTCCATTTTGCCTATTGACATATTTTTCATTAAGTTAGCTTGTTTTCATCTTCAACATTCTTGCTGCAATAACTAAGTTAATACTCGATATCTTTCTTTTTTATGGTTCATCTTTTTTGTGACATAAAATGTCTGAATTGTGCTAAAAGATAAAAAAACTTATGTTCTTCATAGATGATATGGAAGTCCATGTACAACTTTATGATGAAAGAGCAATGTCTGCATCAATTCCTAAACGAGTAACATGTACTGTTGCTGAATCCGAAATTCCCATGAGGGCATCAGCTACTCCACAGTATGTTCATTTCTCTTTCTTATGATTATTTTGTCATATATAACTGAAAGACTCCTTTAATTTGTCACATTAATTATTTCTGGGATTAACATCAGTAAATTTGAGTTCTGATTGAAAAGTCATATATGTGCAGATAAAGGTTTTGTTGTTTTCATTTGTTATCTTTTTATGATCAATAGATTGAAACTGTTAGAATGTGTACCCTACTGATTTTAGTGCTTTACTCCTAATAGTTGCCTATCAGTGGAACAAGTGAGTTAACGTGGTTCACGTAAGTAAAATATGAAAACAATACGTGGAAAACACCTGGCTCAAGAAAGGTGTAAAAAACCACGACCTGTACCTCTACAGGATTTAACCCCAACTTCACTAACACTCTTGAGCCTCAACAATCAACAAATTACAAGACTTCTTGTAAACTAGGAATTAAATTTCTAACTCCTATTTCTACAATAACGCAAATCTTCCCAAGATGAGTGATCCCAAGTCTTCGAGTTTCCTAACTTGAAGACACAACTCCTAACTCAGTTTATATTTCACTGAGACTAGAACTAAGACTCATTACAACTTAAAGAACCTACCTATTACACAAATTCTACGACTTGCTAAGTAAAGGACTAGGTTCTTCAAGCTAGTGAACTGATTTGCTGATTGATGCTTTTCTTTTCCGTGCTTGAGTGAAACTCTTGAATGTCGTTTCTTGTATTTAAGCCAACTCTTGGTTGAGTCCTTTAGATGATGTGCTCTTTTTTCTTCAATAGACTGTCAGGTAGTTTCACTCCTTGCTGCAGTCTGTCTGTCTCCTTGGCTGGATAGAACTCTTCTACTTTATTCATAGTCTGGTAGGACTCCTTGACCAACTCAATCTCTAAGTATTGCATTTATCTTCTCCTCAACTTCTTTGCTGTATGTGATAAGCATTGAGAGCATATCTGAATTTCCTTGCTTATCCACTTCTGTCTTTACGCATTGTCAGCCTTGCATCTGCTTCGATGTGCTTCACATGTGAGGGCCAGTATGACTAACATGTTTCATAGACATATGTCAATCATCAAAACCCTTTTGCTCTAACAAATTCCCTTTTTTTTATGATGACAAATCATACAACACATGTTTCACAGCGTCACAACATCATCATAATACTTCTTAAATTCCTGACATACTCAATAAAGGAATAAGACACAAGAACACTTAGAAACAAGTTAGTCATTGAGTTATAAACATTGCACAATCTAATACTTCCCCCTTTTGACATCATCGAAAAGTAAGCACTTAGTAAGAGATGTTTAATAATCCATGGACACTGGGACTATCACTAAAACAATCAAAAGCTGAAGTAAGGAACCATCATTCATTAGATTAAACAGGAGCAAAACACAAGTAGCAATGCAGTTCAGTACATCCAAGATCAAGCTAACATCAACTAATATCTAAAAACTGATAAGAGAAACAAGCAAGCCAGTACACAAAACGAACTACTAAGGTGCTAAGAAGTGAGCTAAGTTGAGGAGGAAGAGGCAGAAGGAATGAGAGCAGTCAACTTGCGCACAATTTCAGCATTAGCCAATCTTTCATTCTCAAGGGCAAGTTGAAGGGAAGTAATCTGAGCACGAAATTGCAGATTTTCAGCCTGCACAGCTTCCAATTCAACAGTCTTGGCATCTAGAGCATTCCTTAAACGTTGTCAAGTTTAGGGTCATTTTTATGTATTAACTCTTTAATTTGCAATCCTAAGAAGTAATATAGCTCCCCCATCATACTCATCTCAAATTCACAACTCATGAGTTTAGCAAAGTCATGTGTCATGTTCATGTTTGTGGAGCCAAAAATAATGTCATCAACATACACCTGCGCAACCAACAAATCTTTTCCATTAGTTTTCAAGAAAAAAGTGTTGTCAATTTTACCTCTAGTGTGACCATGCTCCAGAAGAAATTGACAATCTCTCATACCAAGCTCTTGGAGCTTGTTTCAGCCCATGCAAAGCCTTGTCAAGTCTATAACAAGATCAGGAAACTCCTTACTCTTAAAATCTGGTGGTTGTTTGACATACACCTCTTCCTTCAGAATTTCATTCAAAAAGGCACTCTTAACATCCATTTGATAAAGAATGAACTCCATATAAGTTGCAAAGGCTACAAGAAACCTTATTGCTTCAATTCTAGCAACAGAAGCAAAAGTCTCATCAAAGTCTATGCATTCTTCTTGATTATATCCTTGGACCACCAATCTTGCCTTGTTCCTTGTAACTGTTCCATGTTCATCAACTTTATTTCTATACACCCACTTAGTTCCAATTACTGTTATGTCTTTTGGAAGAGGAACTAAGTGCCACACTTTGCTTCTTTCAAATTGATTTAACTCTTCCTGCATGGCTATGATCCAATCAATATCAAGCAGTGCTTTAGTTACCTTCTTTGGCTCAATTTCTGACAAAAATGCTTTGAAAGCACACATGCTTCTCAATCCAGACCTTGTGATGATCCTAGAAGTGAGATCAGTGAGTACATTCTCAATAGGATGTGATCCTGGATACTTGTAACCTTTTGGAACCAGCCTAGTGAACTACTAGGATCACTGCAATTGTTCTGAGCTGGGGTAATTGGAGGCTCAGTTCCCTTGTCAATGTGCCTCCAGAATCAGTACCCCCTGTCGAGGCGCCTCCATGTTTGGTGACTCCACTGGATGAACCAGGTTGTGTAACCTGTTCCTGCGAATCACTCCCTTCCTGCAGGTTAGTCTTAGCACAGGATTCATCAAAACCTACATGCACACTTTCTTCAACGCAATTAGTTCTGTTGTTTAGAACCCTATAAGCCTTACTATGATGTGAATAACCTAAGAAGATTTCCTCATCACTTTTACCATTAAATTTTTTCAATTGATCTTTTCCATTATTATGAATGAAACATTTACAACCAAAAGTTCTAAAATGAGAATGTTTGGCTTTTTTTCTTTTAGTAATTCATAGGGAGTCTTCTCTAGAATAAGTCTGATCATGCATCTATATATGATATATGATGCAGTACTAATTGCCTCAGCCTAAAGGTTTTTAGCAAAGATTTCCTGCAAGCATCATTGTTCTAGCCATATCTTCTAAGGTCCTGTTTTTCCTTTCTACTACTCCATTTTGTTGAGGTGTTTTGGGAGTATGATCTATACCATTTAAGGAACAGAATTCTAAAAACTTGACATTTTCAAATTTTGTACCATAGTCAGATCTTATGGAAATTAGAGAAGTGCGCAGTTTCTTTTCGATTTTCTTGATGAATATAGTAAAGACATCAAAGACATCTTCTTTGGAAGCTAGAAACAATGTCCAGGTAAATCTGGACTAATCATCAGCAATCACAAAAAATACCTTTTTCACCTATGCTTTGAAGTCTCATTGGTCCACACAAATCCATATGGATCAGGTCAAGGCACTTGGTAGTGCTGACATGGTTCTTTGATTTAAAAGAAGATTTTACCTGCTTCCCCCTTACACAGGCACTACATACCTTTTCTTCCTTGATCTTGGTTTTGGGCAAACCCAATACCATATCTTTGGAAGAAAGTATGTTTAGTTGTTTTAGACTTCCATGTCCAAGTCTCCTATGCCAGAGGAGGGGATCATTTTCCATAGCACTCAGGCAGGTAAGCTCTGTTCCTGGCATTGCCATTATGTCAGCTTTGTACACATTCCTGTGTCTCTTTGCAGTGAGCACAATCTCCTTGGTATCCATCCTCTTGACTTTGACTCCTGCAGAAGTAAAAACAACTTTATTACCTTTATCACACAGTTGTGATATGCTAAGTAAGTTGTGCTTCAATCTTTCCACAAGATAGACATCTTCCAATACTCTTGATTCAAATGTGCCAATTTTTCCAACTCCAGTAATGATTCCCTTTTTGCCATCACCAAAAGAAACTCCTCCTCCATTTATTTTGGAGAGTGAAATGAACTTTTTCTTATCACCAGTCATGTGTCTTGAGCAAGCACTGTCCAAATACCAATGCTTTTTGCTTCCTTTCACCTTCTCCTACAAGAAATCAATGGTTTGATTTAGGAACCCAAATAAGCTTGGGTCTTGTTTTATGAGTAAATGGATGAATTAGATTTCTTCTAGTCCATGCAGACAATATGTTATGTGACCTGTTTCTCTGACCAGTATTTGTTCCTTTTTTCTTGGTCTGAGAGAATTTATTTGCTAGGTTTTGACTACTAGATCTGCTTTTGGCAGCCATAAAACATTCAGTGGTTGGATGTCCAAGATTACCATAGATATAACACAAGTCTTGAGGATCATCAAGACTTCTGTGAAAACCTAGACTTGCTTTTTCATTGTGATTCCTTTCACTCAACTTGTGAACAATTCTTGATGAATTTGTCCATTTGTTTGCTCTTTCAAGATCAAGTTTCAGTTTAAAGACTTCTTGACTCAGTTTATTCTCCATGTTTGTTGCATCATTACATTCTTGTTTGTACTTGACTAATTCAAGTTCAACATTTTCTTGATCTTTACTCATGACCTTTTTTTCATTTTCAGTGAGTGTTAATTTCAGGACTTCAGACTAAAGATCATTGTTTGAAGAATCAAGTTGTGCAACCTGTTTCTTGAGAGTGCAATTTTCTTCTTCAACAGTGTTGTTGCAAGCTTTTAAATCAGTGAGGTCAAATTTTAGAGTTGCAAAACCGTTGAACAGCTCATCCCTATCAGAAGTTAATTCTTGAAAGTCATCAATTAGAGCACTCATCAAGGAAACAAGTTTTGTTTTAAAAAATAAATGGAATTTTTCTTTAAGTTCAAGTATACTTACCTCAGAAGCATATTCTTCCACTAAGTCTGAATCTCCAATGGCTATGAATGTTGTTTCATCAATTTCATCATCATCTGAATCAGATCCCCAGGCTGCTATCATTGCATGTTCTTCCTTCTCCTTCCTTTTGTTTTTTTTTTCAATTCTCTTTTAGCCCTTTCCTTTCTCCATTCTATTTTCCAGACAGGACAATCCCTGATCTGATGATCAGTCTTACCACACTTGTAGCATCTATTTGGATTGTCATTGGAATGTTTCTTGCTACCTATTCTCTTTTTCTTTTTAAAGAATTTGCTGAAGTTCTTAGTTATGAAGGCAACTTGTGCCTTGTCAAGTTCAATTTCTTCATCACTGTCTGAAGTCTTTAAAGTCGAGATTTTCTCAGGGGATGCTTGTTCTTTAGTTCCATCAATTTCCATTTCATAAGTCCTCAGGTTCCCTACTAGTTTATCTAGTGTCACTTTTACATTCCATTTTGATTTTGGTAGTACCCTCAGCACCTTTTCAACTTGTTCCTCAACAGTAATAACTTTTCCTAATGAATTCAACTCATTTGTCAAGGCAGTTAGCCTTGTCATCATTTCATGCAAGAATTCATTCTCCTTCATCTTAAAAGCTTCATATTTAGTAAAAAGAAGAGCAATGTTGATTTTTCTTACCTGAGAGGTACCCTCATGTGCATTGACCAGAGCATCCCAAATTTGCTTAGCAGTGGTACAGTTTGACACGCTGTTGTACTCAGCTGGTTCTAGTCCACAGACTTAAGATATTCTTAGCCTTAGCATTTTTCTTTAATGCCACTAAGTCATCAACAGTAAATTCACTTCTTACCTTCTTTGACTTGTTCACCATCAACCAGCTTCATTGGAACAGTAGGACCATCAGTGATCCTATCCCATAATTCGTAGCCTTCTTCTTGAATGAACATTTCCATCCTAGAAATTCCACCTGATAAAGTGAGAACCATCAAAGAGTGGAGGTCTAGTAGTTAGCTGACCTTCACTGTGACCAGTAGGAGGTGTGGAATTCATCATAGTGATCTTTTCTTAGGTAGTAACCTTATTTAAGACAACCTCGCTCTGATACCACTTGTTAGAGTGCATACCCTACTGATTTTAGTGCTTTACTCTAATAGTTGCCTATCAGTGGAACAAGTGAGCTAACGTGGTTCACTTAAGTAAAATATGAAGACAATATTTTTATGTGAAAAATACCCGACTCAAAAAAGGTGTAAAAAATCACGACCTGTACCTCTACAGGATTTAACCCCAACTTCACTAACACTCTCGAGCCTCAATAATCAACAAATTACAAGACTTCTTGTAAACTAGGAATTAAACTGCTAACTCCTATTTCTACAATAACACAAATCTTTCCAAGATAAGTGTTCCCAAGTCTTCGAGTTCCCTAACTTGAAGAGACAACTCCTAACTCAATTTATATTTCACTGTGACTAGAACTAAGACTCAATACAACTCAAAGAACCTACCTATTACACAAAGTCTACGACTTGCTAACTAAAGGACCACGTTCTTCTTCAAGCTAGTGAACTGATTTGCTGATTGATGCTTTTCTTTTCAGTGCTTGAGTGAAACTCTTGAGTGTCGTTTCTTGTATTTAAGTCAACTCCTGATTGAGTCCTTTAGATGATTTGCTCTTCTTTCTTCAATAGGACTCTCAGGTAGTTTCACTCCTTGCTGCAGTCTGTCTCCTTGGCTGGATAGAACTCTTCTACTTTATCTCCTAGTCTGTCAGGACTCCTTGATCAACTCAATCTCTAAGTGTTGCATTTATCTCCTCCTCAACTTCTTTGCTATATGTGATAAGCATTGAGAGCATATTTGAATTTCCTTGCTTATCCACTCCTGTCTTTATGCATTGTCAACCTTGCATCTGCTTTGATGTGCTTCACATGTGAGGACCAGTATGACTAACATGTTTCACTGATATATGTCAATCATCAAAACTCCTTTGCTCTAACAGAAACTTTTCCTCTTGACAGGTATAAGAAGGTTTTGTTGGACAATGGCCTTACTGTGCAGGTAAATTTAGCTTCAAGTTGCCAACACTTTTATGACAAATTTGGCTTTGGGGGTGGGGGTGGGGTGTGAGTGTGGTGTGTGGGGGGGGGGGGGGGGGGGGGGGTTGGATATCCAAGGCCATAAGCTCTGCTATCCCACCAGCCACTACATGATAAAAACAGAAATGAACACAACTGTTAATCTTCTTTATTTTGGATGTCATTCCTGTCTCTTCCACCTGTCTCTCTGACCTTCGAAAAAAGTACTGCCTAATATTTGGATTGGACTAAATAGTTTGGTTTCTGCTGAATCAAGCATGTAGTCTTCATTACGACAAATGTTCTTTATATGTATATCGAGCAATATCTATTAATTAGAGTTGAAGTAGATGTAAAGTTCTTCACTTTCTGGTTTACACCTTTCGTTTTTTTCTAGGTACCGAAACATGTCGTAGAAGGAGACAGGATTATTGTTAACACCACCAATCACTCTTATGTAAGTAGGTGAGTGCATGGTTGTCTTATTCTGTCTTATATCAGCATTTGTTACTGTTATCTCTCTCCATTGTTAAAATGCTTTGCATACATTTTACTAAGTTCGTATTGACTCTCTTTTATATCTCTTTAATCTCAGAGCTTAAGAGGCATTTTATTGGACACCTTCATTCTTCTGAATGAGAAGACCAGCGAACTATTGACTATCGACAAGCGTGGCTTTGCGTTACATCTTTTATTTGACAAATAGTTGGGAGTTTGTTAGAATCCAAATTATAGTATAGATATTTTTAGCAGAGTAAGTACATGAGAAACATATCCTGGAAGGGCGATGTTAGTTTTACCTTAAAAAGCCTTAGCTTACTGCGGGGAGAGTATTTTGTCCGAATAAAGACCACTGTTGATAATGTTGCTTGTTCCTGCTTTGAGTATCTTTGGTCCCGTGGCTTATTGCGGGATAGATTTCCGTTGTTGTCTTTAAAAAAAAAAAATAAAAAAAAATTTATAAATGACGCTAGCATCCCATTCAGCTTGTGCAGCTAACTAATTCGCACATGATGAAATCCACCCGAACTCTAAACATCTATCACCAGAATATTCATGTTCAGAGATGTTGCTATAAACTTGATACCGTTTAATGTGTCTGAAATATCAAAGTTTCCAACGTAAATGAATGCAATCAATCTACTCTCTATTTTTAAGCTTAATTCTACTTTAGAATAAATGAACTTTCACACTGTTATTGCCTGCCAATGTTTTCAACTCGCGTCGCTGGCTAATTTGCTCGTTTATTTTCATTGGAATCAAATTTATCATAGAACTAGATATAAGCGCCCATGTTCAATATATGTTAGTATTTGTTTTTGTTGGAACCTTGGAGTTTTGATGAATGACAATATGAATGAAACAAGTTGATATACGTGTTCCACTGATTCGACAAGTTCAGGAGTGCAGTCTACGGTATAAATAATTAAAAATCAGAATGAGTTAAATCAGTGCAACTGGACTGGAAACTTCAACTTACTGATCACGTGGGGAATAGAACAAGTTGAATTTGATTCAAACACTTGATGATAACGGAAAACAAGTAGAGTTGAAAGAGGAGTCACTTCTGAGTATATTCTTAAGAGTCCTATGTGTAGAAGGAGAAAGAATCTGAAAATTGCAGAAGTTTATGCAAAACGTATAATTTGAAGGACTCTTTGGAGAGTTGGAGTTTGACTACAACACTAAGGATACAAGAGTTGGAATTGAAGGAGTCTCACTTGAAGTAGAATTCTATGCAATGAGAGTTTTGATTAAAGGAGGAGTTTAAAATAAAGAATGACTCTTTGGAGAACTGTCCTTAAATAGAAAATGTATTATTCAAAATAACTCACGCACTTACAAAGCAGAAAAGCACAATCAACAGATTAACTTCACGAAGTGCTACTCAATCACTGAAGAAACACATTAAAAAACCTGGTCCTAAGTATAAAATCCAGCTAAGAGTTTTAGCGTTGATTTTTAGAGTTGTTCATTGTGTTTGAACTATTGATGTAATATTAGTTTCAGTGTGTAATAAACTGTATTAGAAGCTAGTCTTGGAGTTGGGGAAAACTCAGAGACTTTGAGAACGCATACCTTGGGAGGGATGTGTATAGTTAGGAATTAGAGTTTATAATTCCTAGTCGTTGAGTCAAAGGAATTAGAGTTTACAATTCCTAGTTGTTGAGTTATAGGGATTAGAGTTTATAATTCTTATTTGTTAGTTACAAGAGTTTGTAATCAGTCGTTGTTGAGGCTCAGAGTTATTTTAGTGAAGTTGGAGTTAAATCCTGTAGAGGTTCAAGTTGTGGTTTTTTACATCTTTTTGAGCCGGGTATTTTTCACGTAAAAATATTGTGTTCTTTACTTTTTATTTTACTGCTTCCTTGGAACACGTTAGTGGAACACGTCGGGCAATTCGTTCCATCGATAAGCAACAGTTAGGTGAAAATAAGATAATCAGTAGGGCACGAATTCTTAACAAGTGGTATCAGAGAGAGTTGTCTTAAAAAGGGCTAGCACCTAAGACAAAGATCAATATGATGAATTCTGCACCACCTACTGGTCAATCCACTATTAGACTTCCACTCTTTGATGGTTCTCACTTCATTTAGTGGAAAGCTAGGATGGAAACGTTCATTCAAGGGGAAGACTACGAGTTATAGGACAGGATCACTGATGGTCCTACTATTCTAATGAAGTTAGAAGATGGTGAACAAGTCAAAAAGGTAAGAAGTGAGTTTACCGCTGATGACTTAGTGGCATTAAAGAAAAATGCTAAGGCTAAGAACATCTTAGTCTGTTGACTAGGACCGGCTGAATACAACAGTGTCAAACTGTACCACTGCTAAGCAAATCTGGGATGCACTGGTCAATGCACATGAGGGTACCTCTCAGGTAAGAAAATTCAGGATTGCTTTCTCTTTACTGAATACGAAGCTTTTAAGATGAAAGAGAATAAAACCTTGCATGAAATGATGAAAGGCTTACTGCCTTGACAAATGAGTTGACTTATTTGGGAAAAGTCATCACTGTTGAAGAACAAGTTGAAAAGATGTTGAGGGTGCTACCAAAATCAAAATGGAATGTTAAAGTGATTGTTATTAGGGAGGCAAATAAGAATCTCACAAGTATGACACTAGATGAACTAGTAGGGAATCTGAGAACTTATGAAATGGAAATTGATGGAACTAAAGAGCTAGCAATCTCTGAGGATACCTTAGCTCTGGAGGCATTTGACAGTGATAAAGAAATTGAATTTGATGAAAAACAAGTTGACTTTATAGCTAAAAACTTCAGCAAATTCTTTAAAAAGAAGAAAGGAACAGGTAGCAAGAAATGGTCCAATGACAATCCAAATGGATGCTACAAGTGTGGTAACACTGGTCATCAGATCAGGGATTGTCCTGTCTGGGAAATAGAATGGAGAAAGAAAAGGGCTGAAAAGGAATTGAAAGAAAAAAACAAAAAGAGGGAAGAATATGCAATGGTAACAGCTTGGGGATCTGACTTAGATGATGATAAAGTTGATGAAACAACACTCATGGCTCTTGGAGATTCAGACTTGGAGGAAGAAGATGATGCTTCTGAGGTAAGTATACTTGAACTTAAAGAAAAGTTGTATTTGTTTTCTAAAACAAAACTTATTTCCTTAATGAGTTCTCTAATTGATGATTTTCAAGAATTAACTTTTGATAGGGATGAGTTATTCAACAATCTTGCAAGTCTCAAGTTTGATATCATTGATCTAGAAACTTGTAAGAACACTGTTGAAAAGGAAAACTGCACTCTTAAGGAACAGATTAGCAGACTTGATTCATCAAACCTGGCCCTCAAATCTAAAATCTTGAAACTAACTCTTTCTAAAATGTAAAAAAAGGTCAAAAGTGAGGAACAAAAAAAATTGAGTCAGAATTGACTATTAAACATGAATACTTTTGTGAAAAAAAAAGGTTAGTCAATTGAGTTAAAAAATTTCTAAATTGAAACTTGATCTTGAAAGAGCTAATAGATGGACACATTCTTCAAGAATTGTTCATAAGTTAGGTCAAAGAACTCACAATGAAAAGTCTGGGTTGGGCTTTTATAAAAGTTCTAATGCTATTAAAGATCTGTGTTATATTTGTGGTAACCAGGGGCATCCAACCACTGAATGTCCAGTTGCAGCCAAAAGCAAATCAAGAAGCATAAGCCTAGCAAAAAATTCTGATTTCATGTTAGCACAAGCTAACAATAAGGTCAAATCTGGTCAGAGAAACAGGTCACATAACCTATCGCCTCGATGGGCTAGAAGGAACCTTATACATCCTTTTTCTCATAAGAAAGGACCCAAGCTTGTCTGGGTGCCTAAAGTTAAACTCCTAATTTGTTTTGCAAGTGAGAGTGAAGGAGGCAAGTAAAATTTATACATGGATAAAGCTTGCTCAAAGGATAAGATTGGAAGAAAATAAAGTCTCTTTCACTCACCACATTTAAAGGGGGAATGGATCTTTTAGAGATGGACAAAAAAAAAGGATGACAGTGAAACTGATGAGCATGCACAAGAACATGTTGTACTACCTGGTCCAACTGTTGTACAGATTGAGGGCATATTGACAAGGGGAACAACAAATAAAGACATGGATGCATTAATAAAACCAACACAAGTTCCTAGTAATTTTGTTGGTAGTTCATAAGAGTTGGTGTTGTCAAAAGGATCTTGAGATATCCCATGGGAATCAATGGCTTGAGACTATGGTATCCAAAAGAAAGCAATTTCACTCTTGAGGGCTATAAAAATGTTGACTATGTGGTTTACTTAATTGATTGGAGAAGCACCAAAAGCACTAATTAAAGAGCATTTTAGACTTGGGGATGATTAAAATTGCATGAACTCCCCTCAATGGTTGACTAGAATAACCATTTTTCTTCTTAATCTAATTAGCTAAAATGTTATTCGATTCAGTCTTACACATTTAGTTGTGTCCTAATTCCAGATTTTTGACTCTTCTAACCTAATTTTGTATTAGATTGTGCAGACAATAGGTACAAACAAGCAATTGTGACCACAAAGTTCTTCTTATCAGGTATGCTCTACACTGACATAAGCATAGGTTGTCTAAGTTGAAACAGTTGAGCACACCTGTTCTATTCCTCCCACTTCATCTTTCCCTTGTCCTATGATACTGACGAATTGGTTGATCAGATTTTCCTTGACTCTCTCCAAATGGTTGTGCACAAATGAGTTAATCCTACACCAGAAATTTTTTCTTCTCTCTCAACCAAAATATCAGTTTTGTACCATGAATTTTTCAAGCTTGATCATTAATCACATGCAGCATATGTTTCTGAAAAATGAAAAGGGGCATGCTCTCTCTTTTAGTTCTTAATTGGCTCAGATCTTTTAGAATTTCTCCGTTCTAGTTTAGGTTTGACTTTTCAAAAAACAATGGATGTTTTTGAACAAATGAATCATTTTGCTCTACCTGGTTCAATAAGGAAGGCTAAAACTCATTGCAAAAAGAAAAAAAATAAGAAAAATGATTTAGCTGAGAAAAATTCTGAACTAGAAGTTGCATCTGACAGTCATGAAGCGGAATAAGTGGTCCTTCAAGCTAGGATCATGACTTTGAAGCTTGACCTTGATTCAGAAAGGATGAAAATGTTGAAGTTATTTGTCAATTGACATAGTTGATAACACCTATTCCACCTTCCTCATTAGCTCCTCACTATTCGTATTCTTAGCCATGTCCCACTTTTATACTTTTTTTTAATGCTCAGTTTTTTTGCTTTGTTCAGTACTAGCTTAGGTTTAATGTGGAACATGCTCTGGTAGTTAAATGAAATGGTTATCTTTGGTAAATTGACTCATATTTTTGCTCTATTTAATACATTACTATGTTGGCTAAAGTCTTTGACTGATTGTTTTGATGATAGCCCCAGTAGCCATGAATAGCATAACAAATTACTTTGGCTAGTATATTATTGCATTGAAATGGTTTTCGATGATGCCAAAAAGGGGGAAGATAAGAGGGTTGTGTAATGTTTATAACCCATTGACTAACTTGTTTCATTTTAGTGTTTTATACTTTAGTGCCTACTGGTGAAGATGTTTGAATGCACAAACACAAGAGGTTTTTAATCATCAAAAAGGGGAAATTTGTTGGAACCTTAGAGTTTTGATGAATGACAATGTGAATGAAACAAGTTGATATACGTGTTCCACTGATCCGACAAGTTCAGGAGTGCAGTCTATGGTATAAATAATTAAAAATCAAAATGAGTTAAATTAGTGCAACTGGAAACTTCAACTTACTGATCACGTGGGGAATAGAACAAGTTGAATTTGATTCAAACATTTGATGATAAGGGAAAATAAGTTGAGTTGAAAGAGGAGTCCTATGTGAAGAAGGAGTTTCACTTCTGAGCATATTCTTAAGAATCCTATGTGTAGAAGGAGAAAGAATCTGAAAATTGCAGAAGTTTATGCAAAACGTATAATTTGAAGGACTCTTTGGAGAGTTGGAGTTTGACTACAACACTAAGGAGACAAGAGTTAGAATTGAAGAAGGAGTCTCACTTGAAGTAGAATTCTATGCAATGAGAGTTTTGATTAAAGGAGGAGTTTAAAATAAAGAATGACTCTTTGGAGAGGTGTGCTTAAATAGAAGATGTATTATTCAAAATAACTCACGCACTTACAAAGCAGAAAAGCACAATCGAAAAATTGACTTCACGAAGTGCTACTCAATCACTGAAGAAACACATTGAAGAACCTGGTCCTAAGTATAGAATCCAGCTAAGAGTTTTAGCGTAGATTTTTAGAGTTGTTCATTATGTTTGAACTATTGATGTAATATTAGTTTCAGTGTGTTATAAACTGAATTAGGAGCTAGTCTTGGAGTTGGGGAAAACTCAGAGACTTTGGGAACGCATACCTTGGGAGGTGTGTGTGTAGTTAGGAATTAGAGTTTATAATTCCTAGTCGTTGGGTCAAAGGAATTAGAGCTTACGATTCCTAGTTATTGAGTTATAGGGATTAGATTTTATAATTCCTATTTGTTGGGTACAAGAATTTTGTAATCAGTCGTTGTTGAGGCTTAGAGTTATTTAGTGAAGTTGGGGTTAAATCCTGTGGAGGTGCAGGTCGTGGTTTTTTTACACCTTTTTGAGTCGGGCATTTTTCACGTAAAAATTATTGTGTTCTTTACTTTTTGTTTTACTGCTTCTTTGGAACACGTTAGTGGAACACGTCAGGTAACCCGTTCCATCGATAAGCAATAGTTAGGCGAAAATAATATAATCAGTAGGGCACGAATTCTTAACAGTTTTATCCTAATTTACGCTACACATGTACAATTCAGAGAGTCAACTAAATTTTTTAAATATCTTAAGTTTTTAGTTTTTGTAATTTATAATACTTTCTCTAGCATTTTTGAAATAACTAGTTTTGGTGTATGCGTCTTGCATGTATACCTCACTTTAATGAGTTCAAACATTACATTAAATAGGATATTTGTTTAAATAATAAAAATGAATATAATAATTAAATTTAATATCTTTGAGTATGTAAAAATGGAGAATTTATTTATTAAACTTAATCTTTATCAAAAATATTTTTAAAAATCGATCGACATTCAATCTATCTTTACACACAAAAATTTCCCAAAGTCATCCGACATTCATCTACTACCAGTAAACAATAACAAAATAATACGATAATAGAGATATCAAAATAATAAACTAAACCTAACCTTTACATAAAAAAATTCCTCAAAGTCGACTAACATTTATCTATCACCTGTAAACTGCAACAAAATAATACGATAAAAGTGCTATCAAAATAATATAATTAGACTTAAATTTTACACACAAAAATTTCTCAAAGCCGATCGAGATTCATCTACGAACTGTAAACTACCACAAAATAACAAACTAATAGAGATATTGCGATAATACAATTAAACCTAAACTTTGCCTAAAAATTTTTTTTAAAGCCGAACCACATTCATCTAGTATCTGTAAATTAAAATAAAATAGTAAGATAATAAAGATATCAAAACAATACAATTAAACCTAACCTTTACACAAGAAATTCTTCAAAGCCAACCGACATTCATCTACGACTTGTAAACTATATTAAAAAAATATAATAGTAATCACAAAGTTTCAATTTTGATCCAACTAATTCTTGTCTGAGCGAAAATTTTGATCCTAAAGAATGATTTTGAATAAAAATGAAAAAGAGATATATATACACACATACACACATTGAATTCTATTACGTTGACAAAAACAATGAAGAAGTTGAGGGTTAGAAAATCAAGCACCCACCAATCTAGACATGCAATCGGATCAAATTAGATGAGCATCAATTATATTCTCTCAATAGGCAAACCGGTTTGTTTTCTAGTTTAACGTACATTTCAATATTTATAGAAGTATTTCCTTAATAGAGTCCTATTTTAGGAGTATTTTTCTAATTGAACAGTAGAAAGCGAAATATTAATTCATGTTAGTCCCATATATTTTAGAAAGTCTAGTTATTATAATAAAAATAATTAAATAATAAATTAAAAAAATAGTGAAAAGACAGTTTTGTCTAAAGAAAAGTCTTTTAATGAAGGGTAAAAAGTTTAAATCACTTTCTAAGGGTCTTCACACTTTTAATATATTATAGATATAGATATAGATATAGATTATAGATATAGATATAGATATAGATATAGATATAGATATAGATAGATATATATTACTCTATTCCAATTATGTGGCACGTATGAAATTGTGAGAGTCAATTGAATTTGTTATATATGATTTTAAATATTTTTAAGGTATTAATTATTATAATTTATGATATTTTTAAGGTTATTTTGATATATTATATCTACTTTCGATCAAAAATTGTCATTTTTTCCTACTTTGCATTCGTTCGCATAGCGCAAGAAATTTTCCTTTATGTTATTTAAATATGTTATATTTCAGTTTCATATACCACTGCTTATTTCATTTTGAGCATCTTATTTTCTTTTTTTAATTCGTTTCAATGCTTTTAATGTTTTTCTTTTTGTAATTTTTTAATTTTAACATTTCATATGTCATGTTTAAGATTACAAGATTAAAAGACATTTTAGTTTATTTATATTATATATATATATATATATATATATATTTAATTTAACATCATAATATTTAAAAAATATTTTTTATTTTTTAAAATTTTATATCAAATCATATTCAGACAAATAAATTAAAATAAAAAATATTTTAATATTGCTTATAATAGCGTATAAAACTGAAATGCTAGCAATTTTTATATAGCCACATATAGTATGAAGAAGACATGTGGCATTTAACACTTTTTTTTGGATGGTGGTTTGCCATAGTTTTATAATATATGGTATTGTATGGTATGGTATAGTACTCTATAGTATAGTACAATACAATGTTTGGATAGATTGTATGGTTCACTGTTGTTTAATGAGAGTTTTATTGTTTGATTTTGATAGTATGGTACTGTACTGTAACTGATGAGTTTACTAAAATGTCCTTAATTATTATAAATGTTAAATTTACCAATAAAATTATTAATAAAATAATTTTCTTTATATTAATTTGTCATAAATTATGCCATGTAGATATATTTTGTTAAAGGCAGAATACATATACAAACCCCTCAACTATTCGACTTTTTTCGTATAGGAACCTCAATTAAGCCATGTACCTATTGAACCCTTTACTCCTTCAAAAATGGTTTCAATTGAGCACAATTGCTGACGTGGCGCTGATGTGGCATAATGCATGCACTGCACTCAATTTAGGAGCGTGGAATATTAAATTTTAGTTTTTTTTTTACTTAAATCTCTTTATCTTTTTATTTTTCTTAATTCCCTCCTTTCTCATGATTTTTTTATTTTTAAAAAATAATTTCTCTCCCTTTTTCTAAACCAGTTCTACTGTTTTTCTTCTTCATTTTTCCTTTTCATCTTTCTCTCTCTTTTTCTCCCTACAATTGCAAATTTCTATTCTAGACATTAAATTAATGATGAAATGGGTGTGAAAAGTTAGAGAACATATGCAAAAAAATATATTTGGGATTGAATTTTTGACAAAATCAATGTGAAAATTTGAGAAAATTTTATATTATTAAGTATTGGTGAAGAATACAACAACAACAACAACATACCCAGTGTATTCCCACCTAGTGGGGTTTGGGGAGGGTAGAGTGTACGCAGACCATACCACTACCTCAGGAGAAGTAGAGAGGTTGTTTCCGATAGACCCCCGGCTTAGGACCGATACCCATATACCAACCCAAATATAAGTGTATATAACTAGTATGGTACACAAGAAAAACTAACAGACTACCAAACACAAAAGATAAGTACATATATAAACTAGTAGGTAAGCAAAATAAGCTAACACCGCTAGCCACGAATAAAAAACTCCAGCCCCCGAAGAGCGCACCCTTACTATTACCGACACCCTCCCACCCCTAACCCTCTACCATAATCTACTTCCTCCATACCTTCCTATCAGGGTCATGTCCTCCGTTAGCTGTAACTGCTCCATATCATGCCTAATCAACTCCCTCCAATATTTTTTTGGTCTACCTCTATCCCACCTCAAACCATCCATAGCTAGTGTCTCACACCTCTGCACAGAAGCATCTAAGACCCTCCTTATCACGTGCGCGAATCAACGTAACCTTACTTCTCGCATCTTATCCTCCACCGAGACAACTCCCACCTTCTCTCGCATAATCTCATTCCTTACCCTACTTTTCTTGGTATGCCCACATATCCATCACAACATTCTCATCTCCGCCACCATTAATTTTTGGATGTGGGAGTTCTTAACTGGCCAATATTTTGCTCCATACACCATAGCCGGCCGGACTACCACTCTATAGAACTTACCTTTAAGCTTCGGAGGCACCTTCTTATCACATAGAACTCCCGAAGCGAGCCTCCATTTCAACGATCCTACCCCAATACGATGTGTGACGTCCTCATCAATCTCACCATTGTCCTGAATCATAGACCCCAGTTACTTGAAACTCTCTATCTTCTGAATGACCTGAGAATCCAGCTTCAAAACAACTCCAGCCTCCTTGCGACACATCACTAAACTTACACTCCAAGTACTCCGTCTTGGTTCTAGTTAACCGAAATCCTTTAGACTCAAGCGTTTGCCTCCACATTTCCAACTTATCATTAACTCCACTCCGAGTCTCGTCAATTAGAACCACGTCATCTGTGAATAACATATACCAAGGCACCTCCCCTTAAATATGTCGCGTCAAAACATCCATCACCAAGGCAAATAAAAATGAGCTAAGAGTTGATCCCTGATGCAACCCTATCATGACTGGAAAGTGCTCTAAATCTCCACCTACCGCCCTCATTCGAGTCTTCGCCCCATCATACATATCCTGAATCGCCCTAGTGTATGCCACGGGCACCCTCTAGCCTCCAAGCACCTCCACAGAATCTCCCTAGGAACTCTGTCATATGTCTTCTTAAGATCAATAAACACCATGTGCAAGCCCTTCTTCATCTCCCGAAACTGCTTCACTAATCTCCTTACAAGGTGAATGGCCTCAGTGGTCGAGCGACCTAGCATGAAACTGAACTGATTCTCAGAAATCGTCACGATCCTTCTCATCCTCACCTCTACCACCCTTTTCTAAACCTTCATAGTATTGGTGAAGAATGAATTTGAAAAAAATATTTCAACGCCAATTGAATTTCAACCAATCAAAAATTTTAATTTCTTTCTCTTTACGTTTCTATTAAATTTCAAATAGAAAAAAAATTAGAAATAAGTGAAAGAAGTTCTTCAATTGTAAAAAAAAAAGAAATTTTTTTTAGAGATAAGTGAAAGAATAAGAAGATACCATTTTTCTTTTTACTTTTCTATGCTAAAAAATGAAGAAAAAAGTGTTTGGAAGGAAAGAAGAAGAAGATATCATTTTTTTCACTTATCTATGCTCAAAGATAAAGAAAGAGGTGTTTGAAGGGGAAGAAGAAGAAGATACCATTTTTTTTTACTTGTTTGTGCCAAAAAATGGAGAATCATTTTTTTCTTACACTTGTCATCGCTAAAAAATGGAGAAAGTAACGTTTGGAAGGGAAGAAGAAGGGGAGGAAGGAGGATCAGGTAGGTGCAATTGGGTGGGTGTGTGTGTATTAATGGTTTTTTTAAATTTAAATTTAATTATATTAAAAAATCATTTTTATAACTATTTTAAGTTAAAATACCACGTGTCGTTGTCTGATTTATCATTTTGCCACATCATTGGCGTGTGTAGTACACACATTTTACTTTTTTTGCCACATCAGCAGATTGTGCTCAGTTGAAACCGTTTGTGAAGGAGTAAAGGGTTCAATAGGTACATAACCTAATTGAGGTGCTTATACGAAAAAAGTCGAATAGTTGAGGGGCCTGTATATGTATTCGACCTTTGTTAAATTTATGCATTCAAACTTTCTGCTTGTCATTGGTGTCACGTAACAAATTTCATTTCTTTTTTGTGTTTTGAAACATAATACCAATGACAAGTAGAAAGTTTGAACGCATTTTTTGTATATGCTATGGGTGTGTTTGGTACGAAATTCATAAAATAATTTTTTTTCAAGAAAATAAATTGTTTCCTACTTATTTTCTTGTGTTTGTAACACAAGTAGAAAAATATTTTCTAAAAGCATTTGTATATATTTATTACAAAATAATAAAAACGAATATGACAAAGGGGGCCAGAATAAGAAAAAAATTATTTTTTTTTTAAAAATTAAGGATGCGGGTAGTGGAGTAGGGGTAGGGGGTGGGTGTAAGAAAAAAGTTCTAATTTTTTAAAAAATATATTAATTTAATTTTTTCTTTTGTGTGTGTCGGGGAAAAGGGGGAGGGCTGGTAGGGGTAGGGGTGATGTAAGAAAATTTTCATTGAAAGTTTTAAGAAATAAATTTTAAAAATAAAAAATAAAATGATGGGAGGAGGTGGGTTAATAGGTGGTGGCCTGGTGGGTTGGAGGTGAGCGTCGAGTAAGAACAAGTTTTTGAAATATTTTTAAAAAATAAATTAAAAAAATTAGGGTGGGGGTGGGTCAAGTCAAGGTAGAGGGCGGGGGGCGAGGCTGGTGGGGTGGGATCCGGGGTAGGAGGTAGAGTTAAATAATATAAGGTGAAAAATGAAATGGGATTATATAATATTAAGTAAGGGTATAAATGAAAAAAAATAAGAGAACCATGGGATACCACCAAATTGGTTGTTACATAAAATGGGGGTTTTCATGGTTATCAAACCATGAAACTAAACCATACCATACCATATATTTTAAGAAACAATCAAAACAAACATGGTTCTCTTAATAACTATACCATACCATACCATGTAAAACCATCATCCAAACAGAGGGTAAGGGGCGATAATGATGACTTAGGTAAAGGGTCAAATTAGTCACATAGGCTTTAAAATATTATAGAAACTGCTGGAGTAATTAATTTCAGGTGAAAGACGTTTAACTGTCCAAACTTTACTTTAAAAATCAAACTCTTTCCTCACCTTATCCAGGGCTTGGTCTACCTTTAAAAGTCCAATAAGTCCTGCTGCGGACAAGCTGTGCCTACCTCTAGCGAAATATATATCATATTATTATCTATGAAACCCCTAGCCTTTGTTTTTAGCGATAAAGCCCCCCATAACTACTTTCTTTCTGAGGGAAGATGCATAGATCGTTATCGAAGTCGATTTCATATTGATTTTCTAAGTCTTTCTACGCCAGCTAACGGTGCCACCGACCCTGAAGACAGAAATTGACCTATAACTTTCAACAATAATCATAATCCTCCTTTACCTAATGCAATGTCTATTTTTCCCTTATAATTTTACTTTTATATTTATGTAATACCTCTTTATATATTATATAATATATATTTTTTAATCTTGGTATTTATAACATTTTATTTAAATTTTTTATCATTATAAGTAAAATAATATTTTTTATTAATTTTTCATAAAATTTATTGTTATTTTCTAAATCATTATTTCAATATTATATGTATTAAAGAGTCGTTTGGTGTGAGGTATAAGACATAATAATTTAGGGATAAAATTCAGAATTATTTTATCTTGCATTTGGTTAGAGGTATTACTTAGTCCCACCAGTTATACCACGGTAATTGAATAAGTTATCACATATACATGCTGGTACAACTTATTTCGAGATAACTAATCCATGGATAACTTGTTCCCAACCAAGCCACCCCTAAGTGTGTGTATATGTATGTACATGCATGTGCATATATTTTTTTGTGTTTCATCACCCTCTTACTACATCCGTTCCATTTTACTTGGCTTTTATTGATATAACACAATTCTTAAGAAAAATTTATTTAGAGGTATCTTTTACCGAATTAACCTTATTAATGATACATTGAAACGTTAAATTTGTCTATAGTACTAGTTTATGTAGTTATTTAATACTAAGGGTAAAAAAAAACATAATACAATTCTCTTAAGTTCATAAATTGAACAAGTAAATTAGAATAATTATTTTGAGCATGAGCGCCAAATGATAAGAAATGAGTATTATCTTATTATCTATATGAATAAATAAGTTGTGATTGTCACTAATAGGGTATTACATAAATTATAATTTTAAATCTAAACAAATATAACCTTTAAAAATTCGGCCTTATTTTTATTCATTATTTTGTATTTTCTGCATTGAAATATATTTATAAAGTTAATAGTACTTATTATTTTCATGTATAAAATAAATATTAAAGTTTTGATTATTACTAAGAAAACTAATTTTCTTATTATGCTAATTTACTTCATTATAGATCATCATTAGCTTATATACTTAATTAGTATTTTTTACTTTTTTCGCCCAGGAGATAATATTCATGTTTTATGAAAAATTTGTTACATGGATTTAAAAAAAATGAAAATATGATGATTATAAAGAAGTAAAAAAAAAAGAAGAAAAAAGTTGATAATGAGAGGGTTCAATAGGCATTTTAAAAATTCAATTGGAATAAAGAGGAGAGTATGACCATTGTTCAAAATTGAGGGGAGCGTTTGATTTTTAAGTCAAAATTGGGAAGGAAAAATGATTTTCACCCAATTAATTTCAACCAATCATATCATTACAATTTATTAAAATGATAAAATTGTCCTTCCAATTGCCAAAATTGGCATGTTGAAATTAGAGTGGGCGATCAAAATGGGTCATTCAATTATTTAAATTACCAGAGTATGTCATGTATTTAAAATGATATCAAGATAGGCTAAACTCACATTTTTTGTGAGTTTTACCCTTTTCTTTATACGAAAGTTTGCCAACGACGTTAATTTTTAGAGAAAAGTATAAAACTCACAAAAAATGTGAGTTATACTTTTTAATTTTACAAAGCTCACATTATATGTGAGTGTCATGCCTCAAATTTCATAGGGGCGGACAAGCACCCATAGCTATAAAGGCCTGAGGACACCAATCCATAACCTTATACTTCTCATGAATGCAACTATGATAATCAAAGGTTCTACCACGTATGGATACGATGTATCAATGAAAATAAACAACGCAGGCAAGCCCAAAACTATATGTGCAAGACTTGACCATTGGGTCCATAACGTAAAAAAAAAAAAAAGAAAGATGCTACTACGCTTAACTTTACATTGGTCTACAAAGCCTCTAAAAGATACATGGACTTAATTAAGGTCGGAACAAACCCCCACCTTACTCTTAACTATTATACAATACCAGAATATCTATAATAGAATTGAAAAGCCCTAAATCAACCTAGAGCTCTCCAATAACCATGGGATGTCCTATACTCCTATTGAAGAGGTCTACTAGCTGGGATACCTATACCTGCAGCATGAAACACAATGTTCCCATGAGGGAGGTCAGTATAAAAGAATGTACTGAGTATGTAAGGCATAATACAATAACCAGCTGAGTAGTGATAAAAGAGGATGAATCATACAAGGCATTTTAACCCTTGAAATACGGTCCTCATAAATATATAAATCAGGATTGACCCATGCTACGTGTTCTTTCCACCACTAGGATACTACCCAAGAATATATAGATTTACTTCAGATTAGTTTGCTTATATTTAGAGTTGTTATTGGTGGTCAGTCTTTATTGAATTTGGAATTTTAGAGTAGCAAAAGGTATACAAATATTAACTTGATGTAGTAACGATGAGGTAGGAAACAACATAATGGAAATATAACACTTAGGAGTTTAAATGACACAATGGACCACATTTGACAAATAGAAGAACTCATAAAGCTTGTTGTTGACAATACCTTTAGCATACTAGTACTTAGAAGAGTAAATGTACGGATCTAGTCACAAACATATTTTGAGGTACTTTAACACCCTTAGGAGTTGGGATAAGGTCGTTAGTCACATTGGAGGTTGTACGCTACCATTACGTATCATTTGAAAGAAAGAGTATTGGATCCCTAGGGGTTGTACCACACAGTGAGGGACCAGGTCCCCAAAATCAATCACATGCAATAAATCAGTAAAGCACCAAGGAAGGTAAAACTTTGCTGAAAATAAAGGAACACACCGATTTAACATGCAAAACCCCTTACTCAAGGAAGTAAAGATCATGGCTTTCCCTCACAAGCTCTCCAAAATCCACTATAGTCAACCTATTGATTACAGACTTAATGTAAACCTAACTCTAGGTTCCTCCTGTTTGTAATAACTTACTATAAGCCTAGCTTGACAACTCTATCAAGACTCTCTCAACACTAATTAACTCTAACCAGTATCAAGCTTAGGAAACTCTACCTACTCACTCTAAAAAAAAACATTACTCTTATAGTATGAGTAATTCAATTACAAACCAATATCTAACTCAAGAACTTTTTCACTATCAACATACAAAGACTAAGAACTTGAGCTAAAATTGAATTTTTATCTTTTTCTTTTTTCACTCTTTTTGAATTTGCAAAAATTACTTGATAGATAATCATCCTTTTTCTTTTATAGTTGAGTGATGATTAGAGTTGAAATATGATTGGACTAGATATCCTAAATAGTACAAGCAACACCTACGCAGTTTGTTACATAAGAGGACAAAACTGTGCAAACGTGTGCCAGCTGTACTGTAGCCTTGAACATCCAGAGACCTAGTCCCTTGTAATCGCTGTTCATCATTAAAATAAGATATAATAATTTTCTCTCTTTTTGATGATGACAAACTAACCACAGAGTTTTGAGCATCAATACACATTCATCCTATTTAGTCAGTATGATTACTACTACTAAAGATAAATGTTCACCCTATCATGCAACGCCATGCTTTCATCATCATGCAACTTAGGGACCTGGTCCCTTGTTGTCAATTGATATTAAAAACTCAACTCATTGCTGTAATTTTAATGTTTTTCTCTATCAATCTGCACCATCATTTCTTCCCTCTATCAACATGCCATACTCATCTGGTACCTTAACACATATGTTCCTTAATACATGAAGTCAATAATACCCCTTATGGCATTATTGAAAAGTGAAATATAAAACAAGAGTAATAGTATGCACAGGTTAGTTAACTTTTGGCCACTGGGGCAACACTAACTTGAAGAATAACTTTAGAAATAAAGTAGAACCACATAAAGAGCACAAACACAAGAAATCATCCATATTTACAGTTTAGGTATCATTCCAGTGCAAGATTTATATTTCCTGTTCCATAGAAAAAGCCACAGAGGAATTAAAAAGGTGGAGGATTTGGGGAGATGGTCTGGAGAAGTAAGGCCATCTTAAGACAGTGTAACAACTCTTTGTTAGCATACTGATATCTATATTCAAGTTCAAAACCTTATTAGTTAGAATTGTAACCTTCTTCTTGAGAATCGTAACCTGCAAAACCCTTGGATCCTTCTTTGAAAATTGCTGAATTTGTACCTGTAATCTCCCATTTTCTGTATCCTTAGCAATTATCATTTGTTTTTCTTCTTTTAGAAATCCTACTAGGTTCATCATCAGTCATTCTCTTCTTCTTGGGACCAGGTCCCTCAAAATTCTGGTGCTTTTCAGTAGGATTTCCAGATTTTACTTCGGGGACTTTTGTTTTCAAGCTATTATTTCGTATCTTAGGGCCATCCAAACTTCCTTTTGGGTTATGTGATAGCAGTATGAGATTTTTAACAACCCAAGGATCACCAGTCATTACACTTTCAGAGGGGTAATATACTTTCAGGGATCAATCTTCATCAAGAAAGTAAGTAAAGAGAGATTTTGGCTTTGAATAGTTTGGATAGATGAGTTGGAAGGGTCCATGGAGTTAATGCAAAGTTGAGTTTGATTTTAATTTTGGATAAGACAAGTTTTCTGACAAGGAGAGAGAAGATACCTCCTTTTCTAACAGAACAAAAAAAAACATGCACATTCATGATACTAACCTGGGAGATGGGACCAAACCTCTTTTTTTCTGAAACACCTTGGTTTCTGGACCTCAAAAAATTTCTTGGAATTCTGATCTCTAGACCTAATAAAACTCATGGGTACGAGCCGTATGTTGGGGTACGGATGGTTGGTCCATTCGTATGCTGACCAGTGTTAGTTGGTGGGATGGATTTTGGTTACTTGAATGGATACGACTTAGGGGTACGAATCATATTGGTGGTTACAGATCATTTAGTTCCTTAACTTAATCTTAGACTTGGTTACTTAGGTTGGATCTGAGTACGAGTGGCTCACCATAAGCCATAAGCCAGGGTACGAGTCGTACCTAGGACTCGTATGGTGGACAGTGTCTAAATCTTTCTTGGGTTTAAATCTACCATGGGTACAAATAAAGGGTACGAATCTTATGCTTAGGATATGACTTGGTTGGATAAGTCGTATGCCAGATAGTGTTTGATCCAAAGGTTTAAGCTAGGGTACGAGTGGAGGGTACTACTGGTATTGGAAGGGTACGACTCGTGAGGGTCAGTCGTATCCCTATGACGAGATTTTGGTGCAACTTAAGTAGGGGTATTCTGAAAATTTCCTCACTTATCCTAATAAGGTTCCACAACTTCTAACCTACTTGTAAGATTATTTACCCTATTATTCCTATCATTAACACTTAGAAGCTCTTCTAAACTCTCAAAAATTCTCTCAGAGGCTTATGGGCAAGGGAAGCTAGGGTTTTAACTAGAGGATTGATTTGGGGCTTGTCTTGGTGATTTCCTTCCATCATCATCTTGGTTTAAGGCATATTCTCCTCCCTTATTGTTAATTTTATCTAAAGGCATGGTTTTTATGAACGTTTTTATGATTTCATTGACTGTATGATTTTAGTTTTCAAATATGATTAGGTGTTTTGATATTAAATTATTGGTTATTGTTTCCCATGGTTTTAATCATTCTTTTATATGTATTAATTATGGTTTTGGATAATTGGATTGCATAGGAATGATTTAATGGTAATTAAAATTGGTTTTGGTCATATTATTCCCCTAATGTGTTTGTCAAAATGCTTATAAAGACATGTTCATTGCATTGACTACTTTTAATGAAACTCTTGCTTGTTTCAAAACTTGGTAAAAGAATTATACATGGTTTAAATGGTTTGGAAAGGTAAATGGCTAAATGGTTATGCTTGAGAGGTACATGAAATCCCCCAAATGGTTTAATATGGTAAATGGAAGGGCACTTGAAAGTTTCCTTAAACCTATAAATAGTTGGCTATGGATGATACTTGCAAGTAAGGATTGGTATGATGATACCAATATTAATGGCCTTGGTTAATTAATGGATACTGGTTTGGTTATTTGATTGGTTTTAATTGGGCATTAATGGCGGGATGTGTAGCAATACTGTGGAAGGTTGAAGTCCTAGGGGGACCAAAACTGGAAACTTATATTTGTCGATGTGAGGTTGGTCTTGGTGACCGTGTACATGATGTCACATTATATTTTGGGGATATACTAATCATCCCAAGGTTTTCTTCCCTGGTCGTGTGACTACATGCACTGAGGCCCTTTTAACAGGGGGAGTTGAACCCATATAGCTCATTAGTGGTTAGGATGGCAAAGCTACATAGCCCAGGTAAAGGTTTTAAAGGCATGCTAAACCTGATCCCTTTTTTCTCAACATGGTTATATATATATATATGTATGATTGTAGCATATGGGTGTTTTTACTTGGTTTCATAAATGATATTATTTTATCCTTATCCTGATATCATGATAAAGTTCACCCACTAACTCATCTACTGGCGGCTGTATACCCACGCTATGCAGTAACTAGTCGTTCTATTCCTCCTGCATATTAATTGACTCGGGGATAGTATTTGGATTGAAGTGATGAGCTTCCATCCTTTTGGAAGGCTCCATTTCATGTTATGGATACTTTTAGACACTTTGATTTTATTTTGGATATTGGTTTTGGCTATGGTTGGGGGCTTGTCCCAACAAAATTTTATTACTCTTTTGGTTAGAGTTTTTGTGGTACTTCTATTGGTTGAATATGTGGAATCTGTATAGGTGTTAGCCTTGGCATTGGTATTAATATTGAGGCTGACATCACCAAACATAATTTCTCACTGTTCCATCATATTTTATTTTGGAATTAATTATATTTTATTTTGGAACATCTTTGGTTATGGTCTGGTTTATGGCCTTTGGTAGGGTTTGGTATGGTTGGACTATTGGTATGGAATGGTTGGACTAGGTTGGGTCGATCACGATTGTGATCTTATCCCAGAGTCTTCATATAAGCTATTACACTATCTTAATACATGCTCATAATCCAGGCAACTCAGGGCAAGCGACTAGAGGTTGGGTTGGGTAACGAGGGTAGTGTCTAGTCTCGGTCAAACTTAGGACGTCTATTACGATAAGGCCCCTGGTCGGGTCACATCAAGTTAGTATTAGAGCCTAGGTTCATGGCCAATTGGGAGTCCACAAAGTCATATCGGGTAGAGTCTCTTTTAGGAGAATGTAGTGCACCACACTCATAAGGGAGAGGCTACTAGGAATTTAGGAATATTTCACTTTCTTGGCATTCTATTTTCAAGCTTGAGTCGCAGTCCTAGAATCTTCCCTAATTCTTATTTGTTTATCTTTCAAATTATACCTCAACGATTTGGAACATAAGAAAATTCTTCTATCCTATATGGGGGTAATACAGAAGGGTTGTATCCTACTTCTGGGGTTCATCTTTGATCTCACGATCCTATCCCTGATAGTTTTGGAGTTTCACCAGTTTTTATTAGTCCCCCTCAAGGCGAGGTGACTAATGTAGAATTCCATCATTATATTTATATTATTCCTCAGATGGTTGCTGATCAGGCTGAGTGGGGTGAGACTAGTGCTTTATCCGCTGAGGCCACAAGGGTTGGCCAATTCATGAAGATAGGTCCTTCCACTTTTTTGGGAGTGAAGGTGGAGGAGGATCCACAGGGCTTCTTGGATGAAATGGAAAAGATATTTTGGGTGATGCAGGCTACTAATATGAAAAGGGTAAACTTTGTAGCTTATTAACTCAAAGAGGTTGCATATCAGTGGTATGAAGAGTAGAATAGGGATAGAGGAGATGTAGAGGAGACATCCTTATGAGATGCCTTCTCTGGTGATTTTCTTAATTGTTTCTTTCCTTAAGATCTTAGGAAAGCAAAGATGGAAGAGTATGTGAACCTCAAGAAAGGGAGAATGTCTATCAAGGAATATGCCTTAAAGTTTTATCAATTATCAAGGTATACACCTGATTTAGTTGCTGACATGCGGGTAAGAATGAGGAAGTTCGCTTCTAGGTTGAATCTGGATTTGATTTTGGATAGCAAGACTACCTTGCTGATTAAAGATATGGACATATCTAGGTTGACTATTCATATACAATAAGTGGAGGATGAAAAAAAGAAGCAGGTAGAGTTTAGGGATAGACAAGGTAAGAAGAGCAGGTTTTCTAACCACGAAAGTGGTCAGCCTCAGGGTGGTCGGGATGGTGGTAAATGGCAAAAAAAGAAGTGGAGGTGTTCTTATTCCTACTCTTATGCTAGTGCTCCTTACCAGTCGGGTGACAGGCGTCATCACAGAGTGCCTAATCTCAGGAAAATAGAGGTTAGTTAGTTTTTTCATGCCCTCCTTGTTAGTTCTGTGGTCATCCTCATCGAGGTTATTGTGATAAAGGAAGGGACAAATGCTTCAAGTGTGGCTAGGCAGGCCATCGGCTCAGGGATTATTCGATTAATAAGGTTGCTACAGGGGTGAATAAGATTCTTGTGGCTTCATCTTTTTTTCCTACACCTGGTGGTATGACATCTACTTCTATTACTACTCCTGGTTTTAGTATTGGTTGAAATAGGTTGTATGTTTTGGCATCCTGATAGGAATCCGAGGCATCACCTGAGTCATTACTGGTACGTTACAACTTTTCTTTTATGATGTATATTATTTGCTTTATTCGAGGTCCACTCTCTCCTATGTGACTCCTAATGTTGCTGTGTATTTTGGTTTTGATCCAAAGGTTATTTCAGTTCCTTTTTCTATTTCTACCCTAGTAGGTAGCTCGATTATTGTTAAGAGATTCTATAGAGGGTGTGTGGTATCTGTTTATGGCAAACAAACCTTGGTAGATCTGTTTGAGTTGGGTATGGTGGATTTTGATATTATTTTGGGGATAGATTGGTTGCATTCTTATTATGCATCCTTGGATTGTCTGACCTATAGGGTTATCTTTAGGTTCCTTGGTGAGCCAATTATTGAATGAGAGGGTATTTCTTTAGCTCCTAAGGACAGATTTATTTCTTTTCTTAGAGCTCGGAGGTTGATCTCTAAAGATTGTCTTTATCACTTGGGCTGGGTTAAAGATTCTAACTCGGAAGGTGCTTTTTTCCAGTTAGTTCCAGTGGTTAATAAGTTTCCATAGGTCTTTCCAGATGATCTTCCTGGTGTTCCTTTGAATAAAGAAATAGAGTTTCGTATTGACAGTTCCGGACACTCATCCAATTTCTATTCCTTCATATAGAATGGCCCCGACTGAGTTGAGGGAACTCAAGAAGAAACTTAAGGATCTTCTGGGTAAGGGTTTTATTCATCCTAGTGTATCTCGTTGGGGTGCACTGGTGTTGTTTTTGTGCAAGAAGGATGGTTCCCTTCGGATGTGCATTGACTATAGGTTGCTGAACAAAGTGATGGTTAAGAACAAGTATCCTCTTCCAAAGATAGATGATCTATTCGACTAGTTGCAAGGTTCCAAGTTCTTTTCTAAGATAGATCTTTGGTCTGGGTGCATCAGCTAAAAATTAGGGAGGTGGACATCCCTAAGGTGGTTTTTTGTACTCGGTATGGGCACTTTGAATTTTTGGTGATGTCATTTTGATTGATTAATTCTCCGATAACATTTATAGATCTGATGAACAGGGTTTTTCATTACTATTTAGATCTCTTCATTATTGTTTTTATTAATGATATTCTGGTCTATTCAAAGAGTAAGGTGGATCATGCTAATCACCTCCGTGTGGTGTTGCAGACCTTAAAGGAACAACAATTGTATGCGAAGTTCTCTAAGTGTGAGTTTTTGTTAAACGTAGTAACTTTCTTGAGTTATATTATTTCTAGTGAGAGGATCATGGTGGATTTGCCAAAAGTTGTTGTGGTGAAGAGGTGGCCTAGACCCAAAACTGCATCTGATATTCAAAGCTTCTTGGGTTTAGCTGGGTATTATAGGCAGTTTTTGGAAAGCTTTTAATCAATAGCTGCTCCTTTAACTAAGTTAACTCAGAAGAATGTTAAGTTTTCTTGGTCGGATGCTTGCGAAGGGAGTTTTGAGAAGCTGAAGGATAGGTTAACTTCAACTCCAATTTTGACTTTGCCGAAAGGCAATGATGGGTTTGTGGCTCATTGTGATGCATCTCGGGTAGGGCTTAGTTATGTGTTGATATAGCATCGGAAGGTAATTTCCTATGATTCCAGGCAGTTAAAAGTGCATAAGAGGAATTATACTACACATGATCTGGAGCTGTTAGCGCTTGTGTTTGCTTTGAAAATATGACGGCATTATTTTTATGGTGTGCACGTGGATATCTTTTCTGATCATAATAGTCTATAGTATGTGTTCACATAGAAGGAGCTTAATCTCAGGCAAAGAAGATGTCTCGAACTTCTCAAGGACTATGATATGAGTCTTCACTATCACCCAGGTAAGGCTAACATAGTTTCTAATGCTCTTAGTAGGTTATCCATGGGGAGTTTGGCTCATTTGGAGGAAGAAAAGAGGGAATTGGTGAAGGATATTCACCGCTTGGCTAATCTTGGAGTTTGCCTCTTGGACTCCAAAGATGATGGTGTGATGGTGCAAGAAGTGGTTCTATCATCTCTTGGTGCAGAAAATAAGGAGAAACAAGTGCTAGGTCCTATCTTGATGAAAATCAAGAGTAACATTGGTGGGAAAAAGTTAGTGGTGTTTGAGATCGGTGGTGATGGTACTTTACGATACCAAGAAGTTTGTGTGTTCCTGATGTCGATAATTTTTGACAAAGAATTTTGGCTGAGGCTTGAATCGTGCTATGTTGTTCATACCGGCTCAACTAAGATGTATCATGATCTCAGGGAGATCTATTAATGGAATTTCATAAAGAGGGATGTGGCTGATTTTGTGGCCAAGTGCATGGTATGTCAACAGGTTAAGGTTAAGCATATGAGGCCAAGAGGGCTGCATCAAGAAATTGATTTGCCCGAGTGGAAATGGGAAATGATCAATATGGACTTTATTACTGATCTTCCTCGATCTCAGAATCAATATGATTCAATTAGGGTAATCATGGATAGAATGACTAAGTTTGCCCACTTTTTGACAGTGTGGACTACCTTCTCGGTGGAGGACTATGCGAAGCTGTATCTTCAGGAGATTGTGAAGCTACATGAGATGCCTGTTTTGATTATTTTTTATCATGGCATATAGTTTATATCTCACTTCTGTCTATCTTTTCAGAAAGTGTTGGGGACTAAGGTTAGTCTGACTACTGCTTTCCACTCACAGACAAATAGTCAAGCAAAAAGAATTATTCAGACATTGGAGGATATTCTTTGATCTTGTGTGATCAATTATGGTGGCAATTGGGTTGATCATCTACCTTTGGTAGAGTTTGCTTACTATAATAGCTATCATTCTAGTATTGGTATGACCCCTTTTGACGTATTGTATGGTAGGAGGTATAGATCTCCTATTGGTTGGTTTGAGTTTGGTGAGTCGGATAAGTTTGGTCCCGACTTGGTTTACCAAGCTATGGAGAAGGTTAAGGTTATTTAGGAGAGGCTTAAGGCTGCCAAAGTTGCCAAAATTCCTATGCAGATGTTTGGCATGGAGACTTGGAGTTTGAGGTTGGGGAAAAGGTTTTTCTCAGGGTATCTCCCACGAAAGGAGTATTGCAGTTTGGAAAGAAGGGGAAGCTCAGTCCTGAGTATGTTGGTCCATATGAGGTTTTGCAGAGAATTGGTAATGTTGCTTATGAGCTAGAGTTGCCTTCTAGCTTGATCTTGGTTCATCCGGTCTTTTATGTTTCCATGTTGAGAAAGTGCGTTGGTGATACTTCTTCAATTATTTCTTTGGAAAGTTTGGGTATCATGGACTCTTTGCCTTATGAAGAAATCCCGGTCGAGATTTTAGATAGGTAGATTCATCAGTTGTGGACTAAGTATGTGGCTTCGATTTAGGTTCTTTGGCGAAATCAGAAGGTGGAAAAAGCTACATGGAAAGAGGAAGAGGACATGAAGTCCAAATATTTGCATTTGTTTTCTTCTCCTGGGATTTGTGCGGAAGATATATGTTCTTTAACACATCTTTATTTTCTGAGTTTGTTAAAGGGAAGATTAATAACTTTGACTCTTTTTTTTCAAGTTTGTTAAAGATTGGGAAGATATTTGATAATGCAAATGACTCGTGCGTGTGGTTACCCCGACCTTGTCCGTTATTCGGGGACGAATGTTCCTAATGAAGGAAACTGAAACACCCTGGTTTCTGAACCTTAGGAAATTTCTTGAAATTTTGGTCTCTGTACCCAATACAACTCATGGGTATGAGTCTTATGTTGGGGTACGGATGGTATGGTCCAGTCGTATACTGACCAATGTTGGTTGGTCGGATGGATTTTGGTTACTAGAATGGATGCAACTTAGGGGTATGAGTTATATTGGTGGGTATGGATTGTTTGGTTCCTTAGCTTAATCTTAGACTTAGTTGCTTAGGTTGGATTTGAGTATGAGTGCCTCACCATGAGCCGTAAGCCAGAGTACGAGTCGTACCAAGGACTCGTATGGTGGACAGTGTCTAAATCTTTCTTGGGTTTAAATCTACCAGGGGTACGGATGAAGGGTATGTATTGTATGCTTCAGATACAACTTGATTGGATGAGTCGTATGACGAACAATATTTGATCCAAAGGTTGAGGCTAGGGTACGAGTGAAGGGTACCACTCGTATTGGGAGGGTACGACTCATAAGGGTCAGTCGTATCCCTATGACGGGATTTTCGTGCAACTTAAGGGGAGGTATTCTGGATATTTTCCCACTTATCCTAATAAGGTCCCACTACTTCTAACCTACTTGGAAGGTTATTTACCCTATTATTCCTATCTTTAAGACTTAGAAACTCTTCTAAATACTAAAAAGTTCTCTCAAAAATTTGTGGGCAAAAAAAGCTAGGGTTTCAACTAAAGGATTGATTTGGGGCTTGTCTTGGTGATTTCTTTCCACCATCATCTTAGTTTAAGGCATGTTCTCTTCCCTCATTGTTAATTCTATCTAAAAGCATGGTTTTTATGAATGTTTTCATGATTTTATTAACTGTATGATTTTTGTTTTCAAATATGATTTTGGGGTTTTGATATTAAATGGTTGGTTATGGTTTCCCATGGTTTTAATCATGCTTTTATATGCATTAATGGTGATTTTGGATAACTGGATTACATGATAATTGTTTAATGGTAATTGAAATTGGTTTTGGTCATATTATGCCCTCAATGTGTTTGACAAAATGCTTATAAAGATATGTTTAATGCATTGACTACTTTTAATGGAACTCTTGCTTGTTTCAAAACTTGGTAAAGGAATTATGCATGGTTTAAATAGTATGGAAAGATAAATGGTTAAATGGTTATGACTGAGGGGTACATGGAATCCCCCAAGTAGTTTAATATGGTAAATGGAAGGGTACTTGAAAGTCCCCTTAAACCTATAAATGGTTGGCTATGGATGATACTTGCAAGAAAGGATTGGTATGATAATACCAATATTAATGGTCTTGGTAAATAAATTGATAATGGTTTGTTTATTTGGAAATTGGTTCTTATTGGGCATTAATGACGGGATGTATAGCAAGCCGTGGAAGGTGGAGGTCCCAGGGGACCAAAATTGAAAACTCATATTTGCTAATGTGAGGTTGGTCTTGGTGATCGTGTGCATGATGTCACATTATATTTTGGGGGATGTACTAGTCATCCCAATGTTTTCTTCCCTGGTTGTGCGGCTACACGTATTGGGGACTTTTTAGCAGGGGGATCTAAACCCATATTACCTGTGGATGGTTTAGGATGGCAAAGCTACACAACCCATGTAAAGGTTTTAAAGGCATGCTAAACCCGATCCCTTTTCTCGGTATGGTTATATATATATATGTATGGTTGCGTGCATATGAATGGTTTTACTTGGTTTCATAAATGACATTATTTTATCCTTATCCTGAGATCATGCTATCATTTACCCTCTAACCCATCTACTGGCGACTGTATACCCACGCTATGCTGGAACCGACCGTTCTACTCTTCATTCATAGTGATTGACTCAAGGTAAAATTTGGACTGAAGTAGTGAGCTTCCATTCTTTTAGAAGGATCCATTTCATGTTATGGACACGTTGATTTTATTTTGGATATTGGTTTTGGTTATGGTTGGGGGCATGTCCTAACCAAATTTTATTACTCTTTTGGTTAGAGGCTTTGTGGTACTTTTATGGGTTGGAATGGGTAGAATCAGTATAGGTGTCAGCCTTGGCATTGGTATTGGTATTGAGGTTGGCATCGTCGGACATAATTTCTCATTGTTCCAAAATATTTCATTTTGGGATTCATTATATTATGTTTGGGAACATCTTTTGTCATCGTTTGGCTTATGGCCTTTGGTAGGGTTTGGTATGGTTGGATTGTTTGTATGGGATGGTTGAACTTGGTTGCGTCAGTCACGGTTGTGATTTTATCCTAAAATCCTCATGTGAGCTGTTACACTATCTTGTTACATGCTTGGAATCCAGCCAACTCAGGGCATGCGACTGGAGTTTGGGTTGGGTAATTGTGGTGTTCTTTGGTTCGGGTCAGACTTGGGACGCCCATTACGACATAGCCCCCGGTTGGGTCGCATTACTTTCTTTGAGTGAATTCTCAAGTTTGTGCATACCTCATCTGTTTTCTTCCAAAGATGCTCCCATGGGTGTATACCTGTAAAAGTATGGTACTGAGTTAGATTAACAAATACATACTTTACCAAGGATACCTGTCTCCCGATCGTAGCCAATTTTTGTGGAGAAACACTGATTCATATGGTAGGTCAAGTCATTTTGATCAAACCTAGCTTCAACCTGTTCTTCACAAATTGTTCCTTGTGCGGTGCCTTAGTAAAGATATCTGCTATCAATCTTTCAAAACTTTATACAGATAGCCCCTTTCTCAATATTATCTCCCAGGAAGTGATGTCTTACATCAATAGGCTTAGTACTCTTGCACTGCACTGGATTCTTGGCCATGTTTAGAGAACTTGTGTTGTCACATATCAGAGGGGTAGTGACTGTGACAATACCAAAATCTTTCAATTGCTGCTTGATCCATAGCAATTGAGCACAACAAAAAGCTGCAACAACATATTCAGCTTCAACAGTAGATAGAGCTACTGAGTTTTGCTTCTTAGATCCCCAGGAAATTAAGAACGAGCCAAGAAAATATGCCATTTCTGAAGTGTTTTTTCTATCTACTAAATATCTAGTATAGTCAACATCAGCATATCCCACTAAGTCAAAACAGTTTCCTGATGGATAATATATGACCAGGTCCCCTATTCCCTTCAGATACCTAAGAATTCTTTTTGCAGCTTTCAAATGAGACTCTTTTGGGCAGGCTTGAAATCTGGCATACATTCCTACACTGAATAAAATGCCTGGCCTACTTGCAGTGAAGTACAGTAAGGATATAATAATCCCTCTATACATTGTCTCATTTAATGAAGGACCTCATTCATTATTATCCATTTTTGAGATGGTTCTAATTGGAGTATCAATTGGCTTTACATATCCCATGCAATATTTCTTTAGTAGCTCCTTGATGTACTTTTCTTGACAAATCATTATCCTTGAGAATTTTGTTTAATCTGCATCCCTAGGAAAAAGCTCAACTCACCATCATACTTTTAAATTCACTCCCCATTATCTTTGTAAACTTTTTACATAGGGATTCAGAAGTAGCTCCAAAGATTATGTCATCAACATATATCTGAACAATGAGTAAGCTGCTACCTCTGGTCGTTAAGAATAGAGTATTATCTACTTTTCTATTCTGAAGCCATTTTCCAGGAAAAACCTTGAGAGTCTCATACTAGGCCCTTGGTGCTTGCTTCAAACCATAAAGAGCCTTGACCAATTTAAGAACATGATGAGAAAATCTATATCTTCAAAACCTGGTGGTTATTTGACATAGAATTCTTCCTTCAAATTTTCATTTAGAAAGGCACTTTTGACATCCATTTAAAATAGTTTGAATCCCATATATGCAACAAATGCAACAAGAATTCTGATTGCCTCTATTTTTGCTATAGGGGCAAAAGTCTCATCATAGTTAATCCCTTCTTCCTGATCATAACCTTAAACAACCAGCCTCACTTTGTTTCTGTTAATAGTTCCATTCTCAGGTTGCTTATTTTTGTACACCCATTTGGTCCCTATAATTGTTTTGTCAACAGGGCTGGGGACCAGATGCCAGACTTTGCTTCTTTTAAATTGCTGAAGTTCTTTCTACATTGTATTGATCTATTCAACATCTTTAAGAGTTTCTTTCACATTGTTAGTCTCAATTTGGGATAAAAAGGCTAAAACTGCCATAACATTTCTGTCTTGAGCTCTTGTTTGGACTTCTGTTTCCAAAGGTGTAGTCGGATTCTCAAGGTGATGAGAGGATTTGTTCCTCCAGTTTTGACTTTTGAGATTGATTCCACTGGGACCAGGTCCCTATGAATTTTGACTATTTATTTTGGTTTTTCTTTTACGGGAACTAGGATCTGTGACTGAGATCTTGGATCACTATCACTTTTATCATTCTCATTTGCATCATTTATCCCTTGATCATAATCTTCAGCAATGTCATCCCTTTGAACAGGAATGAATTTTTCAACTGTTGAATTTTCACCATCTCATATGTTCATTTGATTTCCTGACTCATCAAAGATCACATGAACACTTCTTTCAACACACAGAGTTCTTTTATAAAAAAAATTGTAAGCTTTGATTGTTGAGGAATGGCTTACAAACACTGCTTCATCACTTTTGGAGTCAAATTTTTCCAATTCTTTCTTGCATTGTTCAACACAAAACACTTGCACCCAAATAGTATGAAGTAGTCTATCTTAGGCTTTCTATTGAATACCAGCTCATATGGTGTCTTTTTCAGAAGTGATCTAATCAAGTACCTATTAGTCACATAACAAGCAGTATTTGCTACTTCAACCCAGAAACTCTTTGGAAGATCAATATCAATCTGCATGGACCTAGCAATATCTATGATGATCACTATCAATCAGCATGGACCTAGCAATCTCTATGAGTGTTTTATTCTTTCTTTCAACAACTTCATTTTACTGTGGAGTTCTAGGAGTAGAGAGTTGCTACTTATTCCATGCTCAGGATAAAATTCTGCAACTTGAGAGTTCTCAAATTTAGTTCCATGATCTGATTAGAATTCAGTAATTCTGTAATTTAGCTTTATTTGAATTTTCTTAGGAAAAGCTACTAGAACCTCATATGTTTCATCTTTGGTTCTTATAATCATTGTCCAGGTCTGTAGTAGTCATTTACAATAACTAATACATATTTCTTCCCTCGTCTACCTTGGACTTTAATTGGTCCACATAAATCCATATGCAACATCTCAAGGGGCTTGGAAGTTCTCACCTGCTTCTTCAAATTTAAGGAAGATCTGGTCTGTTTAACTTTAACACAGGCATCACAAACTTTGTTGTCTGGAAATTTCAGCTTTGGCATGCCACAGACCAGATCCTTTTAAATCAACTTGTTCATCAAGGAGGAACTTACATGTCCCAACCTTCTGTGCCATAAGTTAGCATCTTCACTTTGCACACTTAAGTAAGTTAGTTCCCTATCATCCATAGATTCCAAATTAGCGACATATATATTTTGACCCTTTTGGCTTTAAGAATAATTCTTCCAGATTTTATGCTTGAGACAGTACATCCATCAGATGATAATTTTACCTTATTTCCTTTATCACAGAATTGAGATACACTTAGAAGACTGTACTTAAGGCCATTCACATAATACACATCTTCTATAACATGATCTGGTGATTTTCCAATCCTTCCAACACCTTAGATATACCCTTTTTACCATTTTCAAAAGACACACCTCCCCCTTGAAGTGTCTTGAGGGAGAAAAAAATCAATCTTTCCAGTCATGTGTCTTGAACAATCACTGTCCATAAACCAGTTTTGGCTGTAATCCCTTTTTTCTACCCCACATTTTTCTTTATCTTCAGTAGTTGCCATAAGGGAAAATAAAAAACCAGAGGTGATTTTCCTATCATCCTTTTCAACATGAAACCATCTCCATACTCTTTATCTTTCTCAGATTTACTAGAGGAGTCTTTCTGTTGCAACCAACACCTTCTTCACTATATAGCTAGTTGCGTCCTTTCTTCTTGACTCTTTAGGATTTTGATCCTTGTTTTTATCTTTTTCTTTTCCAGTTTAAAGTAATTTTTTATGATCCTTGTTCATTGGGCAGTCCCTAATGAAATCTTCAGAACTACCACCTTTGTGACAGACTTCAATTTTGCCATCCCTTTTTCTAAGCGGACCACTTTTCTTATTGCTCTAACAATCCTTATTGCCAGAAGGGCAATATCAGTGTCTTCCTCACTTAAGTCAGACACTAAAGTCCTCAATGTCAATGATCTCTCCCTTTTTGCTTTCTTCCTCTCCACCCTTGTTCAGTGATAGCATTTGCTTTACTTTTCCAGGATTTTGGAATAACTCTACCAATTATTGTCACTTTCTTGTATACGGGAACCTTTTCTCCTTTTTCTAGATTAAGTGAAACAACCATGATAACATGAACACTGTAGGTGTGAACCTTTTAGAGTGAACCCGATCTGATACCAATTATTGGAACCCTAAAGATTGCACCACACAGTGAGGGACAGGTCTCTCAAAATCAGTCATAAGTAATAAATCAGTAAAACACTAAGAAGGGTGAAACTTTTTTGAAAATAAAGGAACACACTGATTTAACGTGGAAACCCCCTTGCTCCAAGAAGGAAAAACCACGACTTGCCCTCACAAGCTCTTCAAAATCCACTATAATCAACCTCTTGATTACAGACTTGACTTGAACCTAACTCTAGGTTCCTCCTGCTTATAATAATTCTACTACAAGCTTAGCTTGACAACTCTGTCAAGACTCTCTCAACACTGATTAACTCTAACCAATATCAAGCTTAGGCAACTCTACCTAAGCACTCTCAAAAAGAAAAAACATTATTCTTACAGTATGAGTAATTCAATTACAAAACAATATCTAACTTAAGAACGTTTTCACTATCAGCACACAATGACTAAGAACTTGAGCTAAAATTGAGTTTTTGCCCTTTTTTTTCACTCTTTTTGAATTCTCAAAAACCACTTGATAGATAAGAATTCTTTTCCTTTTATAGTTGAGTGATGATTAGGATTGAAATATTATTGGACCAGGCGTCCTAAATAGTACAAGCAACACTTGCACAGTTTGTTACACAAGAGGACAAAACTATGCAGACGTGTGCTAGCTGTACTATAACCTTGAACATCCAGGGACCTATTCCCTTTTAGTCAGCTGCTCATCATCAAAATAAGATACAACAAAGAGAACTTAGGAAGCTTACTTTTTAACACAAGAGCTAGATTCAAGCCAAAGAGTATAGAATAAAAAACCTTACATACCTTGCTGCACAATTTCGATGGCATCCTAAATTAACGCCCTCCCATTTAGATTATTAATGTACAATAGAGTAAATAGTAGAACTAGTATTAGTAGCTAATTGACACATTCATGTTATTTAATCTCACCAAAATAGTAGCCGAGTAGTAACCTATAATTAATTAATTTAAGGGTTTCTTTCTACCCTTTCTCCTCCTACATTCACATATAATACAAATTCTTATAAGCCCCCCTAAAAAAATTTCTTTATTGTACTTTAAAAATAATATATCAAGTGGAGTGGGCAAGAAGCTTACACGACTTCCAATTTGGTGCTGTATTACTATACCCTCCTTCTACATTTTAAAACAAACTATTCACACCTTTTCCTAACATCAATTAAGCAGCCCAACATATACACATAAAAAAGTTCCAAAACAGCCCCAAATATCTTCACTATATCGACCAATATTGAATTCACCATCCCTTGAGTTCTTAACAATAATACATACATAATCCTCTAGCAACACATGCATATAGGAAGAGAGCAAAAATAGGCAGTAGTCGTACCTTAGTTTTTTAGGTAGTTTATTCTCTTAGTATGTATCTCTTTAATATCTTGATTCCTTCACTCAGAAATCAAAGGAGAAGAGAAAAATCTCTTAATAATCAAGAATAATGGGGTGGCCAAACTGAGGGTTGTATTATAATTTAATCATGAAGAACATAATTCTCATAGTATTTTTAAGATAAGCTCATGATTTGTTCACTTACCTTTATCTTGGAAGGAAGATAAATTCCAATAATCTTAGTGGAATTATAGGGTTGTTGTATAGCTAAGAGAGATCAAGATAGAAAACCCTAGAAAGCTGATTTTTGTTTAAGATAAAATGGGTCAAATGAGCTAGTTTTAATTCCTTTATAGGGATATGCTCTTGGCCGACTTTCTTCTCCATCTTGGGGCCATAATTTTTCAAGTAGGTGATGCACCTACTTGTTAATATTTGGGCCTTTGTAGATCTGAAACTATTAGGTCTTGGCTGTCCATTCTTATTATTTTTTTTCTCTTTTAATTTGGATCATAATTAATTTGAGTAGATGGTAGTCTACTTGCCCTAGTAGGTTATGCACTACTTAGTTCTTAGGGTGATTGTTATATAATTGTTAGGATGAGATTTTATTACTATTTTTTATGATATTATAACCAATTAATTCTTTATAATTTTATTAGTTTATTTTGTTTTTGACTTGAACTAAGTCTTACATATTTATTCAAGTTTTTAGTTTACTGGAAATCAGCTATGGCGCATAAGAAATAGAGTGATTTTTTATGGATTATGGCAGCATATTGTTTTATCTTAAAATAGTAAAAATATTAATTCATTATCCTCTAAAACTTTTTAACGACATATGAATTACTTCATATGTCATATCGAGAAAGTTTTATAAGTTTTTTTTTGGATCATTCTATAGCTTTGGTAGTTTTTTTATTTTAGTAAGCGGTTTTTAATGCTTTTATATGATTTTGAATGAATATATTAATTTTTTATTTAAGTATTTTTTGTATTTAATAAAATCATAAATTTATTTAATTTATTCATCAAAATATTTCTTCTTTTTTAATATCAAAGTGATTTTAAAATTAAACTTATTGAATTGAGGTACACGAGTGGGGCGTGTACCCTAATCTAATATTTTAAAAAAAGTTGAAATGACAATTTAAATTCCAAATTCTACACTTTTGGACTGCAAATTTTATAAACATACACTGATTTAAAAAATCGAACTTTCAAATCCTAATGACCAACTGCCAACTAATACGTCAGAGATTTGATAAGATTTAAGACTATTTATCAATCATCATTTTGCAAGGTACTTCCTCACGTGGATCCCACTTTCCCAACTCCATCAAACAATTTCTAGCCATATGTGGATATAAATGTATCAATATTTTTTATGTCTACTACAACTTTACAGGACTGGAGTTTGTAAACTCCTTATTACAAATGTCTAGTTACAGGCTCCTAAGTTTTTATTCTTTAGGAGTTCGTTTTGTGTGAGGTATTAAAACATATAATCTCAAAATAAATTTTTTGATGCAATGTTTGATTGTTGAATTCGGGATAACTTATCTCGGGATTAACAAATAGTACCGGGATAAGTTATCCCACCTAAAGGGTGGTATAAATAATCTAATCATATTTTAACTTGGAATAAAATCATAAAATGATAAAATTACCCTCCAAATCTTTTAATTATCACTTTTATATATATATATATATATATATATATATATATATATATAGAGAGAGAGAGAGAGAGAGAGAGAGAGAGAGAGGAGAAGGTTTCGACATACCTGATTCAGCAGACTGCTTATTCCATCATTTTACTATATCATCCCTAATTAATTATTATAAATTATTTTTATATTATAAAATAATAATACTTAATTAAAAAAGTAAAATAGACACTTACGACATGTCTGCTTCAGCTTCTTTAACCGTGATTTTACTATATCACCCCTAATTAATTATTATAAGTCATGTATGTATTAAAAATATTAATAATATTTAATTCATAATTTTACTATATCACCCTTAATTAAATATTATAAGTCAATTATGTACTAAAAATTAATAATATTTAATTAAAAAAAGGTAAAATAAATATTTATGATATATATGTTTCAACAGTAATTTTACTATATCATCCCTAATTAATTATTATAAGTTATTTATATATAAAAATTAAAAATCTAATAATAAAAGAAGGTTTCGACATGTCTGCTTTAGCAGGCTGCTTGCTCCGTGATTTACTATATCACCCCTAATTAATTATTATAAATTATTTTTATATTAAAAAATAATAATACTTAATTAAAAAAGTAAAATAGACATTTATGACATGTATGCTTCAGCATCTTTAATCGTGATTTTACTATATCGGCCCTAATTAATTATTATAAGTCATTTATAATTAAAAAAACTAATAATATTAAATTCATAATTTTACTATACCACCCTTAATTAAATATTATAAGTCAATTATGTACTAAAAATTAATAATAATTAATTAAAAAAGGTAAAATAAACATTTATTATATATCTGCTTCAACAGTAATTTTACTAGATCATCTCTAATAATATCTTATCAAAAAAAGTAAAATTTACATTTATAACATGTCTGCTTCAGTTACTTCAATCATAATTTTACTAAATATCACCCCCTATTAATTAATATAAGTTAGCTAAGTATTAAAAAATTAATAATATTTAATAAAAAAGGTAAAATATATAAAATGATAATTAATTTTGATATTTTAAATTAACTTGACGTCTTATATAAGGTCCACTTCAATTTTTTTCACGAGTATTTTGTTTATAGTAATTTTCCTATATCCCTTTTAGTTAGTTGTTGCAAGTCATTTAAGACATGTCTGTTTCACTGCTTCAATCGTGATTTTATTAAATCACTTCAAATTAATTATTATGGTCATCAAAGCAATGTGTCGCTTAAATTGAAATAGAAAAAGTGTTTTAAATCATAATAATTAAAAAATTAAATTATTTGAAAAATATAATTGACTATCGATAATACAAAAATTTGGACGAGGAGAGTAACATATATTATTTGAAAATTATATAAAAGGTATTATCAATTATAATAATTAACAACTTAGTATTTTTAAAAAATTTTAATCTGTTATATATTTCAAAAAATATGTAAAAATACTATAAATCACAACAATTAACAATTTAAAAAATTTTAAAGATATAAAATATTTGATTGACTCTCAAAATTATATTAGTGTCACTTAAATTGGAATAGAAGAAAAATATTATAACTCATAATAATTTAAAACTTCAGTTATTTTTAAAATATAATTGACTATTAATGCCACAAAAGTTTGGACAAGGAAAGTTACGTATATTATTTGAAAATTACATAAAAATATTATAAATTACAATAGTTAACAACTTAAAATATCTAAACTCATATTAAATATATGATTTATTATCTAAATGTTATTTGTGTCACATAAATTATGACAAAAAAATAATATATATTGAGCCCATGCTAAATCTCGGATGAATCTTAGAATATTATATGCAATTCATTTCTTAAAAAAATATTATTTAAATATATCAAGATTGAAAAGGCAAGTTCCAATACATCACACCAAGCAGTGTATAAGAAATAATATTAAATAATATCAATATTACTAATACAAACATTATTAATGCAAACATTACTAATACATTCTATTTGAAATTATTTTTATATACCCCAACAAACAACTAGGAACATATATAAAAGCATAGTACAATAAAACATCTACATAAGTATATTTTATCGTGTTCTCAAAGTCAAATAACTTAAATTAATATGAAAAATGGTAACCTATAGTTTTCTTTTTATATAATTTTTGAAACACTTAAAATAAATTTAAAATATTAATTTAATTTAACTACAAAGAATAAGTTGACAAATAAAAGAGGAGGAGAAAATGAAAGCAAAAAATGTTTATATTGACTTAGTAAGGAAGTAAAATGCAATTTTGGGTTATTAATTACAAGGCCAAAACCATCGGTGGCCCCCTAAACTTGGCACGAACTTTCATTTAGGCACCTCAAGTGAACGTTGTTCACTTTTAACACCTCAAGTAGCCACAAAGTGTGTCACTTGTACACTTTTGCTGAGTCAGCAAAGAGTGTGTTGCACTCGCTGCCAACGTGGACAAAACGACCAATTGATTTGTGCCAACTTATTTAAATTGCCACATCATTATTTATATTCACAATTAATTTTTTTTAAAAAAGGCCAAAATACATGATTATTAATAATTGTTCAACTTATTAATATATATACACAATTAAATTAAAGGAACCAATTAATTACTGATACATGGCATTTTAAAAAATAATTATAAAATTATCAACCCAACCCCCCAGCCCACCACCCCTAAACTCCAAAGTCATCTTCTCCACAACCACCCATCCCAGCAGCACCCCCCACGTCATCTTCTCTACATGGCAGCACCCCCCTCCCGTCATCTTTTCCATTTGCCCTCCCCCACCCCACCTCTACTCCCACTCCCTAAACCCCAAAGTCACCTTCTCCATTCCCCTCCAACCGCCAACCAAGCCGACAACCGCACCTCCGCCAAGGTAAATTCACTTCGCAACAATAATTTTTGCCAACAACAAATTCAAAACATATAGCACAAATTCACCAAGCCAACAACAACAAACACCGTTGTTCCATCAACGAAAATGATTTTTGCCATTTTCTCAACATATGGACCATTTTTGCCACTTTCTCAAAAACACCATAATAGTCTCATCAAATTCCAACATATGAACCATTGTTGCCATTTTCTCGAAAACCAGACAAGAAAATGAAGAGATACAGATGTGTTAAGAAAAGAAAAAATGGTGGAAAATTAATAGTTGAAATAGAGAAGAAGAAGAAGAAGAAGAAGAAGAAGAAGAAGAACGAGAAGAAGAAGAAGAAGGAGGAGGAGGAGGAGGAGGAGAAGAAGAAGAAGGAGGAGGAGGAGGAGGAGGAGAAGAAGAAGAAGAAGGAGGAGGAGGTGGAGGAGGAGGAGGAGGAGGAGGAAGAGCAGGAGCAGGAGCAGGAGG